>NW_026885967.1:0-7120 GCF_032173495.1 Musca vetustissima
CTATCTCGAATATTTTTGCCTTTTACAAACATATGCACAAAGACATAATACCCTGTATCACACTGTGGTGAAGGGTATAAAAAACTCTCACCGTCCACGATTTTCAATTCCATAATTTCATAATTCTTATATTCAATATCCATTATTTCATCAATGTCATCATTAATATATTTCTTGCCCACTGCTCAAAACTTTTACACTACCACTTGACAATCGAACCAAAAGTACAAATAAAACTACAATTAAATAGTTTGACGATATATATCTTCTCTTAAAATTGCATAAATTTTCTTCGATAGTTTTGCCTTACACACACTCACAGTGAGACACCCACCCAAACAACAATTACGACCACTGCCAGCACTTCCACAAATTGCAGTTTTTATCATTTTTTTCGCCTTTTGTAACTGAGGGATAGTTTCTCTTTTTACCTTTTAAGTGTTTGTTGGTCAAACTTGGAGGGTTGGATTTTTCCAATAAGAAGAAAGTAAGGGACAAGAAAAGAAAATAAAACTTTTATTTGGTCCTCCCTTCAATTTTTTTCTGTTCAAGGGTCATTAAAGTTTTGGTGACACTTTAGCGATTGCATACAGCGCGTAAGCGTTTATAACGGAATATGGATTAAATATCAATTGTTTTCTCCGGGTTTTTTATTGAAGGAGTGATAGAAATTATTGGGGAGTATTGCTATATATTGGAGAGCAATTTTCCATAGGAAATGTACATATGTTATACAATTTGAGGAGTGTAACGATTGTACCAACCCTAGTAATGCATTGTGGTTATTGTGGCCGCAAATGTGAGTTTGTGCTAGGCTTTACTTTACAGTGTTTTATTGCTTAAATGTCACGGATTATAGGTTCCTTTAGTTTTAATTAAATTACATAAGCAAATTGTAACACATGGCAAACTCAAACGAATATATATCTCCAAGGCTAATGTTTCAGCTTATTTGGATCTAGGGAATAACCATTTTTTAACCAAACTTATATATTTGTTAAACGTGTCACCCAATGAAAACTCAACACACGAAATTACAGCCATTTCGGACGAATAAAATACGAAATACGGATAATTTGGCGGTATCGTTATTTGGGGACATTTCAACAGACTTGACTGATTTTATGTAAATTAGACACCAAAGTCCCTTTGTCTACCCTACTTAATTACTTAGCTGGGTTATGTCAGAACGTTTGGTATGGTTCAATAATGTTATTGACCAATGGATCCAGTCGTTCACACAGTACGCTACAAATTGGTTCAGATTTAGATATATCTCCCATATTTATGTTCGTCCGATTTTTCCAAATGTCCAATAGTGGGACACACAGTTAAGCCTTTGAGTGGCGTGTTGGGCACTTAGAAGAAATCATGATGAGAGTAATTTCCATAATCTTCTGTTTTGTTTCCGAAGTGCTTGAGTTCCACTGATATACTCTTAGGTTGATTATTTCGCGAAAAGTGTCATTTCCTAATAACTGGGTTCTTTTTCTTTCCTCATTTGGGTCTCCTCATAAAACTCCGTTTTTATATCCTTCACCACAGTGTGGTGTATATGTGCATATATTTGTAACAGGCAAAAGAAATCGAGATAGATCCATGGTTCCTTTTGAGAATATTCATAGAATCACTTGCTGAGTGGATTTATGATGCACGTCCGTCTGTACCCGTCCGTACATGTATTTTTGTGGTCCCATTTATAATCCGATTTGGATGAAATTTGGCCTAAGGACGAACCCTATTGAGTACCATACTGTCGATATTGGTCCGATAGAGAACATTTTGCACAGAGTACTGAATTAGGTCTAGATTGATATATGCCAAGTTTTTTTGAAATAGGTTCAGATTTATATACATATATATATATATATATATATATATATATCCCTTATATAGATTCCTCCGATTTCATGTAAATTGTGCACCATACTGTCAAAACTTGCCCGATTGAGACATAATTTTGCATAGTTTTTGTAGTTACTACAGGTTCAAACCCATAGTGAAATTTCTGCAGGTTAACATCCTGGAAGTTTTGTTGAAATCGGTTCAGATTTAGATATAGCTCCCATATATAGTTTCGTCCGATTTTATGTAAATGGAGTACCATACTGCCAATATTGTCAAAACTTGTCCGATTGAGACATAATTTTGCATAGTTTTGAGGTTCACAACCATATTGAAACTTCTGCAGGTCAATGCCCCTGAAGTTTTGTTGAAATTGGTTCAGATTTAGATATAGCTTCCATATATACTTTCGTCCGATTTTATGTAAATGGAGCATTAATCTCCAAATATTGGTCCGATTGACAACACTATGCACAGAGTACTGAATTATATCTAGATTGACATCAAATTTTGCACAACGTACAAAATTGAGCATAGAATTACGTAGTTGCGTGTTCTAGAAGTACAGATATAGCCCAACGGATGACCTATTGATATTTGTTTGAAGTCGATTTACATACATTGTCGCATTGCAACAGACAAATGACATGTTTATGGATAGATCTAGGTCGTTTCACATTTAGATAAATATCGCATATTTTATTTCATACAATTTCATGATAATAGCCCTGCTTAATATACCCATAGTGGTGAAGGGTATCATATAGTCGGCCCCGTCCGACTTTACTACTTTACTTACTGGTTGATGTTAAAGATGCCCATCGTCGTCGAAAATGTCGATAAAATCAGAGAAATGTTCGAAGTTGACTGGCATGTTAGCAGTCGTAACATCGCCCAGGAGCTAAAAATCGACCATTAAACTCTTTTAAACGATTCACAATTGACCAGAAACTGTCAGAGTTGGTCAACAGGAGAGGTGTCGTGTTCCACCAGGACAACGCTAGGCCATACACATCTACAGTGACTCGCCAGAAAATTTGGGAGCTTGGTTGATAAGCTCAAATGCATCCGTTACACAGACCGGACTTGCTACCAAGCGATTATGATATTTTTCTTACATTGCAAAATTTTTGTTAATGAGAAAAATTGATATCTGTGGAGGATTTTGAAAATCCACTACTAGAGTTTTTTACAAATAGAGAGCAGGACTTCTATGATAGAGACATTATGAAGTTACATTTAAAATTGCAACAAAACGGTGCCAAATCGGACATTCCGAAGCATGTTAAATAAAGCCACATAGTTCATATAATAACAATATATTTCTTTTTCCCGAACCATCCCTTGTGTCCCAGACATCTTGTTTTAATTGCGATCATTGTTATGCCCTTTTATGTATATTCAAATCTAGATATCCAACCTCTTGAGTTCTCCAAAGTTATCTTGATATGTTCCTATAATATTCTCAATATTGCCCGAATTCAGTCATTTTTAAAATAAGTACTTGGATTTAGAAATGGTTTAAGACCTCCTTAAGGGGACCCCCCCATTCTCGGGGTCCAATTTTTTTTGATTTAATTCGAATCTACTCTAATTCAAGAATGTCCCTACAAAATTTCAAGTGAAAATCTCAAGAACTCTTGAAGATATAGCCAATTTATTGTGTCAGCATCAAGTGACGGCTGAAGGGCTTCTCAAACTTTAAACGCGTTTTCTCTAAACATTTTTTTTGGGAATGGCGGGCACGATAACTCAAAAACTAATAATCCAATCGGTTCCAAATTTTGCAACGTTTCTCTGGGAGTGTGTAGCTCTCGTATGAACGAGGATAAAGCCAATCGGTGCAGATCTTCCTTATTTTTTAACTTGGTTTTTGGTAAAAAAAATCTGCGATTTTCCAAAATATTTTTTCAAAGGTCCACCATTTTGTTAATATTAGAGCGAAGTTAATAATCCTAGTTCATACGAGAGCCAGACATGTACTCTTTCTAACACCGTTGGAATTTTCGGATTCCGATGTTCCAGTGAGGAGTTATCATGCCCGCCATCAAAAATAAGGACTTTTCTTTAGTTACAAAAAACAACAACAAAACAATAACAAAAATTTTTTGTAAATTATCTTTCTGCTCTTTTAAATGTTCAATTATATATGTGCAATGTTACAAACCTTAACAAGCATTTGTATTCATTTACCAGCCCATTGAAAATCTTGAAAAATTAAAATCGCGAATGGAGGGGGTTCCCTTAAACACTCTTTCTCCTTTTGAGTATAGTAGATAATACCTTAGTCTGGAACCATTGCACTAACGTTATATTTACCTCATCGAGACAATGTCTCCAACATATTATCTCCAAAATCGAAACACCCTTTTATTTTACTCTTAATCCTGGACCACTTTACCAGTCCGAATAGTGCGGAAAGGAAAATGTGTGAGAGAGAAAAACTTATTTAACTGTAATAAGATTTTATTCGCAAACTTTCTTATATTTGTCAAGAAGAGGAGAAGCAAAAAAAGTGCAGTTATTAAGATATTTATGATGGCATTTTCATAATTAATCCATTGGGTTTGCTACTCTTCTTCTACTGTTTCTTTGGTTATGCTTTCACAAAAATTTGCCAATGATAAGAATCTCCTCTTGATATATATTTTATGATGATAATGATTTTTATTAGTTTTTAAACTATGTCACCTCCGGAAAAGAGGATTGGAAAAGTTGGAGGAAATAACAGCGATTGGGTCAATAAGTGCAAAAATATTTGAAGAGTAGAGCAGAAAAAACCAGATCTTAACAAATTAAAGTAAATTGTGTAAAATTGTTATTGGTGGTATTAAATTTTGTTAGTCCAGTGAGGGACGAGGGAGAAAAAGAACTTTGAAGGGTAGTGGATAACTTTGGGGGCCACTTCAATTTCTTATTTTCATACAATACTCGCAATGTAATTTAAGAGTTCATAAACTTTCTACTTAAGCTTTATTGAAATTTCTTATTAACTCCCCCCGTTGTAATAAGAGCTACCCTTTCAGACATTTGTATTTGCCACCATTAAGTTATCTATGTTCGAGCGTTGTTGTTGTTGGGGGTTATTTAGAGTTTTTGAACATTTAAAGCGTCAGGTAATCAAATACTTTACTCAACTCATTAATTTTGTAAAGGTTTGAACAATACAAACAAAATGCATAAAATATTCCGTTTGTCTGTCGGTCGGACTGACTGTTGGTACCATCACCACCCACCGTTCTCGTTCCCATGTCAGTTTGTTGACATCGTTTACGCCGTCTGTTTGCAGTTTAGTTGGCATTACTGTCTGTGTGTGTCTTAAATGAAATCAACGGAAAATAAATGTAACATTTTAATTTTTCCACTTTTGTAATTCACTTGCAAATGAATTTTTTTGGGGGTATCTGTCTGTCTGGCTGCCGCTTTACGACGGTTAAAAGGGAAACGTCAGCAATTATGTTTTTGTAGTCTCTTTTCCAGACGTTTTGTTTGCGGAAGAATAATTTTGAAAAAAGAAGAGGAACACTGTGCGAGTTATTGTAATAAAATGGTGCTGGTATGTATACACTCTATCATAAAGTCAAACATGGACCTACAATAGCCTACCCAGATGCAGCTGATTGCAATATTCAGCAAGGTTCTTCAACATACGGTAAATTCTTGCGAAATCCTGAAAATAGGACACTAGCGTTATATGGGGACTTAGCAACGTATAAATATTGAATGTTTTAATATATATATGTTTAATGATTTCGACAAACAAGAGGAACGTGGCTTTATCGACATTGACTTTTACTGGGATATTCTATTCGCTTCATATGATATTTAAAATTGTCAGGGATGATGGTAAATCGTTGAAAATTATATATTATATAGGTTGTGCAAGGTGGAGACCAAACCATATTCTCGAATATATACATTTTGCAGAAGAAGGTACCAAAAGGATCGAGTGGTCACATACATTATTTCATTTCTTCGAACTTGATTTATGTTTAGAAGAAACGAAAATGTGGCGAATTACTTCCTATTTTCTCTGTATTCTCCAGATCTGACCCAACTGACCGTTTCCTTTTCTGATATCTTTCCCAGAATATACATGTATTGGAAATTTGATTTTGAAGATTACGCGATTCTGAAGCAATTTAAAATGTATATTTCATAACAGAGTTTTATTTTAAGCGTTATTACTATTTTTAGAACACCACGCTATATCGGATAGGTCTTGCTATAATCCGCAAGGTGTATAATTATACGCAAGAAGTCATTATAACAGTCAATTTGAAAAAATACGCATTTAAAATACCGTTATATGAAGGTCATAGCAGTACGTGGACCGATATATCCCATTTGCTTTACCAAACATCTAAGAATTAGTAGCAATGTATTTGTAAAATATCAAATTTATATTTGTGTCTATATTGATTTCGACAAGGCGAATTTAAACCAGTGAGCAGAGCAGTATAATCGGACAGGGCCGACCGACCCTACACAACTATCACGAAAACTAAACTTTCTGCAGTTCTATATTCTGAGCCCGGGAAATATTTCGTGATATTTGCACACTTTTTACCGGTTATAGATCTTGCTCCCATATATATTTTCGTCCGATTTAATGTAAATGGTGTTCCAAAGTCCCTATATATCTTCGATTTGCACGAAATTTGGCATAGCGTAATGAATTAGGTCTAGACTGATGTGTGTTAAGTTTCCTGAAAATCGGTCCAGATTTAGATATAGCTCCTTTATATATTTTCGTCCGATTTAATGTAAATGGTGTACCAAATTCCCTATATATCTTTCGATTTGCACGAAATTTGGCACAGCGTACTGAATTAGGTCTAGAATGATGTGTGTTAAGTTTCCTAAAAAACGGTCCAGATTTAGATATAGCTACCATATATAGTTTCGTCCGATTTCTACATGCAAAATTTCGTGAAGATTGGTCCATACCTGTGGCCTGTATCGTGTTTACGAATTATAATGGACAGACGGACGGACATTCATGTCTAGATGGACTCAGCTAGTCGAGATATGACGATAGGTATACTTATAGGTGGGTCTAGGACCAATATTTCGCGGCGTTACAAACTTTTGGGGCTGCACATAGCTATGATACCCTGACCACATAGTTGTGTATGGTATAATAAATCAATATAAGTTCGGTTCAGTAGTTGGAGAGGAATACCAGGTAAAAATATTCAACTTTTTCTGTAGGAAGATTTGAACCTAACGAATATTCAAAACATCACAAACATTACATTAGAGCCAATTCGGT
>NW_026885968.1:0-7202 GCF_032173495.1 Musca vetustissima
TTGACCCGATCACCTTCTCTATGTAAAAATTCGTGATGTTTGGGTCATAATTGCGGCTTCTGGAGCGACCAGAAAACCCGACAAAAATTAAGTATTTGGTCCATTTTATCCCCTAGATATTAACCGATCTTTACCAAAAACAATAGGGGTCTTCATTGGCAGAACCCATCCTACATGCAAAATTTCGTGAAGATTGGCCCATTACTGTGGCCTGTATCGTGTTTACAAAATATAATGGACAGACGGACGGACGGACGGACACACATGTCTAGATCGACTCAGCTAGTCGAGATATGACGATCGGTATACTTAAAGGTGGGTCTAGGACCAATATTTCGCGGCGTTACAAACTCTTGGGGCTGCACAAAGCTATAATACAGAATTGTGTAGGGTATGAAAATCAAAATTTAATTTTATTTTACAAATTGATCTTAACCGATTTCAAGAAAAAATCTGAACCGATTTCACAATACTTCGCAGACAGTGTGGACCTAATTCAGTACTCTGTGCAAACTTTTGTCCCAATCGGACAAATATTGAGAATTTGGTGTATCATTCACAAAAAGTCGGACGAAACTATATATGGGAGCTGTATCTTAATCTGAACCGATTTTAACAAAACATCGCAGACATCAGTGTGGACCTTATGCAGTACTTTGTGCAGACTTTTGTCCCAATCGGACAAATATTGGGAGTTTGGTGCACCATTTACATAAAATCAGACGAAACTCTATATAGGAGCTATATCTAAATCTGAACTGGACCTGATACAAAACTCTATGCAAATTTTGTCTCAATCGGACCACTATTGGCAGTATGGTACCCCATTTACACTAAATCGGACGAAAATATATATGGGAGCTATATCTAAATCTGACCCCATTTTCTCGAAACTTGACATACTTCATTCTAGACTCAATACAGGACACTATTGGAAATTTGCAAGTCGAAAGATATATAGGGTGCACCATAGGCACCATTTATATAAAATCGGACGAAAACATATATGGGAGCTATATCTATATCTGAACCGATTTTTACGAAACTTAGCACACATCATTCCGTATTTAATTCAGTACCCTATGCCGAATTTCGTGCAAATCGAAACATATATATGGACTTTGGTGCACCATTCACATAAAATCTGACGAAAATATATATTGAAACTATATCTACACCTGAAACGGGTTTCACGAAATTCAGCACACATCATTCTACACTCCATTCAGTACCTTATGCCAAATTTCGTGCAAATCGAAAGATATATAGGGACTTTGGTACAACATTTACATAAAATCGGACGAAAATTCATATAGGAGCTGTATCTAAATCGCACCCGATTTTCTCGAAGCTTTCCAAACCTTAGTCTAGACTCAATCCAAGACACTATGCAAAATTTCGTGCATCATTTACATAAAATCGGACGAAAATGTATATAGGGGCTGTATCTAAATCTCACCCGATTTTCACGAAACTTAGCACACATCAATCGGTACCTAATTCAGTACCCTATGCAAAATTTCGTGCTGATTTTCTGATTTTCTTGAAATAGGGTTCGTCCTTGGACCAAATAATTGACTTGTGCCAAATTTCATCCAAATCGGATCATAAATGCGACCTGTACTTTGTTTACAATTTAACATCTACTGACGGACAGACTGACATGCGTAAATCGACTCAGAAAGTGATTCTATGCATATTCTCAAAAGGAACTTTGTGTCTATCTCGTTTCCTTTTGCCTGTTACAAACATATGCACAATGACATAATACCCTGTACCACAGTGTGGTGAAGGGTATAAAAATCCACGACGTGTGGAGGCCCTACAAAAAAAATCTTTTAAAAATCAACGCCTTATGGACCTAGAAAAATTACACCTCGCTTATTTAGTCTTTAATATGATTATGATGAATAGTGATAAAATGTTTATGTTCCATGGTTGTAGAGACAGTCGAACATATGGGATAACATGTGTGTGTGTTCATCTGCCTCGACATCTCCTCACTGTGTATATATATGTATGCTACATATTTACTCGTAAAACATAAAAATGTTCGCATAATGTGAAATTTAATATATTTTTATGTGAATAAAAATTGTGTTGCCATAATAATTATGCAGTAGTTGTATTTTTATTCTGGCTGGCCACCGACGCATATTTCTTCTTCTACTGTAGCCTGTGTTGGATGGAGGGGGCGTTATCGCTCCTCTACTTTGGTGTATGTGTTGGTGTTTTTATAGTGCGACATAATTAGTGCCTTCCGCTGCAGAAGTTGTCGTTAGGTTTTTATTTTCAGTAGTCGTAATTTTTTTTGCAAACATTTAATGGATGATAGGGAGAGAAGAGAGACCTGAGCATGGCTGCAACATCGAATATTATCGTCCGACACCAAACATTATCGCTTGTATAATGGTTGCCTCCAACAACAACAGCAACTACAACTAATACTAGCATTAACAGCAACATCATCATTATAATCACCAGTGCCAGAGCCGCCGCTCTCCCCATGAGCTTCGTCATGATGAGCCTTAACATTATAAGCCCCAGTTATGGCTCTAATAAAAACACGAGTAGCCCTCCCTCTTAAAAAGAGTCATCATCCATGGAGGTTGGGGTAGGATTTAGTTTTTCCACATTTGAAATTTCAGCAGGCTGAAGCTCTTTATTGCCTGTTTAGGGTGGAGGAGGGATGTATGTTATGGCTGGCCTCCGATGCCTAATAGTCTACATTGGCTTCAAATTGTTCCATAAAACCGTGAGCAATTATTATGTTTGATATAATTAAGTGTTGCAATGAAATATCCACAAACTTGTGTGTGTGTCTGTCTGTGTATGTGTGGAAAAATTTAATTTATGTGCCATTTTTGTTGCTTTTTTTTGCCATCTATCTACATTCATATTTGTATAGTCATCTAGGCAAATATGTTTGCCAAAATGAAACATAATTATATTTACATATCTATATAGTTATGTATGTGTGTCATATTTTTACATCCGCACACACATATGTGTGTGAGTGTATGTGTATATGTTGAAGATTAGATTTAGTATTAATGACGTCAAAAAGTTTGAAATTGCTTATTTTAAAATGTTTGCTCAACTAATTTTTTTTCTGAAAATACCAAAAATATAGCTGTTCGAACTGGGTCAATATGTGACAGAGCTTTAGAGAGTAATTAGTCCGCAACATAAACGATATTAGATATGTATAAATGTCAATTGAGAAAATTAGAATTTAATGTTCATTTAAAAATCAAAGCCATATGTAGGGTCTTGAAAAAAAGCATTTAGAAAATCCAAGCCATGTGGAGGGTCTTAAAAAAATAATTAAAAAAATCCAAGCCTTGTAGAGGGCCCTTGGAAAAAATATTATTTTAAAAATCCACGACTTAAGAATTTATTTAACAGGCTTGTGCCAGAACTTCCATAAGTATAGAAAAGATTTCCAGGCGCATCGGCCTTTTGCGCAGTTTTTCCAAAAGGAAAGACCATTTTCGGCAATGTTGTCTTCGACTTGATCTTTCCATCGTATTCTTGGCCTTCCCCTTCTGCTTGAACCATCAGCTGGTTCGCTTTTATATGCCTTCTGTGCTGGAGCATCTTCATCGTAGTCGCTGCAGCTCAATAAGTTTAAAAATGTCGATGTCCGAGAATAGCTGGTGCAACTCATGCTTCATTCGACGGCGATATTCACCGCCAACACAGATCGACCCATAGATTTTTCGGAGAATGTTTCTCTGAAACTCTCCAAGAGCTGCATCATCTGCTTGCTATGCTTCAGATCCATATAACAGCACGCTGGATAGCACTTTATATGCGATGGGAAGGAGACTTATTCCTCTATAGATGGCACATATCGTTTTGTCTCCTTTTTTGTGCACGGGACACAGGATGCTGAGGTTTCAATCATTGGGCAGGCATTCCTCTACCCAAATTGTACTAATCAGCTGGTGCACGCTCCTTACCAGCATCTGACCACCAGTCTTGAATAGTTCGGCTTGTAACCCATCGGCACCTGCTGCTTTATTATTCTTCAGCCGATTGATTGCTATTCTGACTTCATCTTGACTAGGTGGTATACACTCTATACCGTCATATATTATTGGTTCTGGGGCATCCACTTCACTGCTACTATTTGATACCAGAAGTTTTTACAAAATGCTCCTTCCAACTCCTCAGCACGCTGTCTGTATCTGTCATCAGGTTCCCTCTTTATCTCTACAGTAGGATGTGCCTGCAACAAAGCCTTCCTTTTCGTGTTTACCCCTTGGTAGAATTTTTGGACTTCATTCTGACTCCTGTTCATTCTGACTCCTGTTCATTCTGACTCCTGACTCCTGTATTCTTTAAAAATCCACGCCTTAAGTAGTAGGTTCCAATAAAATATTTTTAAACAGTAAGCGGAGCAGCATAGTCGGACGGGGCCGACCATATGATACCCTACACAACTTCCACCAAAATCTAACTCTGTGTGCTTCTATATTTTTAGCATGGGCAATATTTCGCCATATGTTCACCCTATTGGCCGACTAGAGGTCAACAAATATTCCAGATTCCCTTCACCGAAGGATGTATTGTGATGTTCGGTTTTCAATTGTGGCCTATAGATCGACTCGAAAAAGACACAAACAATTAAGTTTTCACTTAAAATTATAAGCGTTGTCCTTGACCATAACTGAAAACTCATGAAACATTTCAAAGCGATCAACACTATATTTCCGCCCTGCAGTGTGATAATGGGTTACTAAATAATATCTCAGTACGTAAGCACCTGTAAATATTTAAGTGTCACTCCCACATCCGAGTACATACGACAATATAATTGGTATCAATTTAAAGGTCAATCACTCTTCTTGGATATACTATCAACTTCTTGGGTCTATGTCCTTCAGGGGTAAATATATCCGCTACAGAATACAAAAGTCAGGGTCCATTTTACCAGCTAAATATTGACCGATCCTTATCAAAACAGGCATGCTTTTTCCTTGGTCCATAACTGTGGCCTGTATCGTGTTTACAAACGGACGGACGGACACACATACCTAGATCGACTCAGCTAGTCCAGATATGACTATCGGTATGCTTAAAGTTGGATCTAGGACCAATATTTCGCGGCGTTTCCAACTCTTGGGACTGCACAAAGCTATAATACCCTGGCAACATTGTTGTGTAGGGTATAAAAATCCATGTCTATTGATGCGTAAATAGTATTTGTAAAAATTCGTCGCCTAACTTTTTAACCACACTCTTCCTAATATGACACACTCTTTACAACGTTGTAGAATATGTAGTTAAAGCGATGACATTGTTTGGGGAAAAAAATTATAACTGTGACCACGCATTTCCAATTATTTTGTTTTATAATTTGAATTTTAGTTGAAATTCGTTTTATCTCGTTGCCGACATCTCTCGCTCTCGGCAGATCAAATGCCGCAGATATGAAATATGAAGTGCCGATGAATTGTGAAAAAAATTGAAATTGTATAGAAACAATTTTCTTAGGTGTGGATTTATTAAAGAATATTTTTCAAGGGCCAACTGAGGCGTGGATTAATTAAAGAATATTTTTCAAGGGCCAACTAGGTGTGGATTTATAAAAAAATTCTTTTAAAAATCCACGCCTTATGTAGGTCTCAGAAAAAAATTCTTTTAAAAATCCACGCCTTATGTAGGTCTCAGAAAAAAATTCTTTTAAAAATCCACGCCTTATGTAGGTCTCAGAAAAAAATTCTTTTAAAAATCCACGCCTTATGTAGGTCTCAGAAAAAAATTCTTTTAAAAATCCACGCCTTATGTAGGTCTCAGAAAAAAATTCTTTTAAAAATCCACGCCTTATGTAGGTCTCAGAAAAAAATTCTTTTAAAAATCCACGCCTTATGTAGGTCTCAGAAAAAAATTCTTTTAAAAATCCACGCCTTATGTAGGTCTCAGAAAAAAATTCTTTTAAAAATCCACGCCTTATGTAGGTCTCAGAAAAAAATTCTTTTAAAAATCCACGCCTTATGTAGGTCTCAGAAAAAAATTCTTTTAAAAATCCACGCCTTATGTAGGTCTCAGAAAAAAATTCTTTTAAAAATCCACGCCTTATGTAGGTCTCAGAAAAAAATTCTTTTAAAAATCCACGCCTTATGTAGGTCTCAGAAAAAAATTCGTTTAAAAATCCACGCCTTATGTAGGTCTCAGAAAAAAATTCGTTTAAAAATCCACGCCTTATGTAGGTCTCAGAAAAAAATTCGTTTAAAAATCCACGCCTTATCAGAAAAAGGTCTCAGAAAAAAATTCTTTTAAAAATCCACGCCTTATGTAGGTCTCAGAAAAAAATTCTTTTAAAAATCCACGCCTTATGTAGGTCTCAGAAAAAAATTCTTTTAAAAATCCACGCCTTATGTAGGTCTCAGAAAAAAATTCTTTTAAAAATCCACGCCTTATGTAGGTCTCAGAAAAAAATTCTTTTAAAAATCCACGCCTTATGTAGGTCTCAGAAAAAAATTCTTTTAAAAATCCACGCCTTATGTAGGTCTCAGAAAAAAATTCTTTTAAAAATCCACGCCTTATGTAGGTCTCAGAAAAAAATTCTTTTAAAAAAAATCTCAGAAAAAAATTCTTTTAAAAATCCACGCCTTATGTAGGTCTCAGAAAAAAATTCTTTTAAAAATCCACGCCTTATGTAGGTCTCAGAAAAAAATTCTTTTAAAAATCCACGCCTTATGTAGGTCTCAGAAAAAAATTCTTTTAAAAATCCACGCCTTATGTAGGTCTCAGAAAAAAATTCTTTTAAAAATCCACGCCTTATGTAGGTCTCAGAAAAAAATTCTTTTAAAAATCCACGCCTTATGTAGGTCTCAGAAAAAAATTCTTTTCAGAAAAAAATTCTTTTAAAAATCCACGCCTTATGTAGGTCTCAGAAAAAAATTCTTTTAAAAATCCACGCCTTATGTAGGTCTCAGAAAAAAATTCTTTTAAAAATCCACGCCTTATGTAGGTCTCAGAAAAAAATTCTTTTAAAAATCCACGCCTTATGTAGGTCTCAGAAAAAAATTCTTTTAAAAATCCACGCCTTATGTAGGTCTCAGAAAAAAATTCTTTTAAAAATCCACGCCTTATGTAGGTCTCAGAAAAAAATTCTTTGTAGGTCTCAGAAAAAAATTCTTTTAAAAATCCACGCCTTATGTAGGTCTCAGAAAAAAATCCACGCCTTATGT
>NW_026885969.1:0-71111 GCF_032173495.1 Musca vetustissima
CTTTGAACACTATTTTGAGCCTTAAAGATGTTGTTGTTCACACTTTTTTGTTTCATAGTATCTAATAGTATACTACAAGCTTTACTCCACATTATTTTGTTTTCAATAACATTATCCATTTGTACAGCATTTTCTGATAGCTTTAATCGAATATCCTTGAACCAACATAAATTTTTATCTTTAATTTTTAAAAACAGTTTGTGAGGCAATCGATGTTCTTGCATATCAAACAAAAGGTTTGATATATATTTTAAATGAAGTGTGTACGTGTAAAAGTAACCTTCCTCGTAACCAGTTTCTAAGGCCAGTACATAATTGGGTGTATGTTCAGGCAATTTTAATATCCGCTTTATAAAAAATCTGTACAACTTGTCAACTTCTTCAAAATAACCATTTCCCCATAATTGAGCTCCATAACTTTGAATCGACCTACATATTGCAAGAAACATTTTCCATTTTGCATGTAGGGTTATATTTGTTTTCCCAATGAAATCTTTCCATGATACATTTAAGCATGCTTTTCTGCATTGGTTTTACGTTCTATATGCTTCCTGAAAGAGAGTCTCGGTGTTAGTGTCATACCAAGTTATTGATATTCATTTACAATCCTGAGCAATTCTCCCTTGTAAGTCCATTTTTCGTTTTCTGCCAATCTGCCACTTTTTCTGAACACCATGATTTCCGACTTTGTTTGATTGACAATCGTGCCCCACATGTCACTGTATTTTGCAAGATTGTTTATCATTTCTTACATTGTGTCAACATCATCAGCCAGTAACACAATATCGTGTGCGCACATCAGTAAGCGTATGTTCGTGTCATCTATGTAAATACCTCCTTCGAGAAATTCATGCAGATCGTTTAGATATAGTGAGAACAGTACAGGCGACAGAAAACAGCCTTGCTTAACACCATATTTGGTTTCAAAATGTTCAGACAATTCCTTACCAGTCCATACCGCAGATTTCGTGTCGATGTAAACATTTTCTATAAAGTTAAAGATATTGTTTCCTGAGTTCCAACAATGTTATCAGTTCTTCTAACGACGCAAATATAATTTTAAAGAATCCGCTGTGATGTGACAACCAATCGTACTTTTTTTCATTTGCTATCTTCCACCACGCTTTACTTTCTGTTATTGTGTCCAATCTTCTTTCTAAACCACTGTAGTACTGCATTTGCTTCATTTTACATATATATTTATATTCTTTCCGGTGATTAACGTAAGCTTCCCTTTTATTTTGACCCATTTTGTTACGATATTTATTCAGACATTTCATTGCCTTATCTCTTGCCTTGCGACATTCTCTGTCGAACCAATTATTTTTAAATTGTACCTTTGGTTGTTGTGTGCTTGTAGGGTATGACTTCACAATTAAATTAATAAATCCACGCAAAGTTTCATTTTACGACACATTCCTTATATTGTTAAGTAATGCTGATTGGTACGCATATTTATGTTGCTTTTTCCACCTAATCCTTTGCATAAGATTTTGCTTTTCTGCCACTCCTATTTCTTTTCCAATACAGTCCAACGTTAACACCAAGGGCCAGTGATCCGACTATAATTGATCATCCACGGCAAGTGATTTTACAATTGAAATTACATCGAAGGATACAGCGCATATGTCAATTACCGAGTTACTATTTTTATTTGCAAATGTGAAGTTTCCTTGTTCATCTCCAGAGGTTCGTCCATTGAGAATGATGAGCCCATTGTTGTTGCAGAAGTCAATATACCGTTTTCCATTTGCGTTGATGGTTGTATCCTTTGAATTTCTCATTCGGCATATTAAGAACTCTTCTGCTAACTCCTCCGACTATTCTTGTTCTCCTCCGATTCTGATATTATGGTCACCTAAACCATTTTAGGTAAACTGCTGCTTTCTATAACTTCCGTTAATAGTTCGAAATCATGCGACCAATTCGCTGTTCTCAGATATTCAGGAATTATTTCCATTTTTTCTTATTTGTTTCACATTGTGTTATGTTAAAATCTTGCCGTATTGTTAATTTATGTTTAAATGCCATCAGTTCTATATCTTTCCTTACACCACAAATTTGACCACCTATAGCTCTTCCTCTATTTTTTATTCTTGTTGCTGGCTTCCAATATATATGAAAACTGTTAAACCTATTTTTATATTTTTGTTGATTTTTTTCTTCGACGTGTGTTTCAAAAAGGATAAATATATGAAAATTTTCCAGGTATTCAAAAAAATTATGGTGAAGATATTTACCTCCTAAGCCATTAAAATTGTACGATAATACATTTATAAAACAGTTTTTATTTTTATTTTGTTCTGATTTTCTACTAACATTTCCATTCTTAACCACATTCACTTCAGCAGCATGATTAATTAGTTTTTTGAATTATATTCTCTGAGGAGATTAGTGTAACCTAGTTGAGCACTTAGAATTGCATCCCCGTAAATTTGTCTTAAGGCTTCTTTTCCACCAAAACCATACGAAATAAAGAAGGCAAATATATAGTTACCCTACCCTTTAAAAATTGCGAAGAATTGGGAAATTCTCGAAATATTGCCCTCGCACAGTTTTATAGAATGGAGAAAAAACTGTTGAAGACTCCTGATATAAAAGACTCATATGACAAAGCCATATTAGAATATTTAGATTTGGGTCATGTGAGAAAACTAACACAAGAAGAAATAAATCAGACCCCAAACTACTATTTACCACACCATGCAGTCATCAAACAAGTCATTAACTACAAAACTCCGTGTAATATTTAACGCCTCTAGTCCTACTTAAAATAAAAAAAGTCTCAACGATAATATGTTTGCGGGTCTAATTCTCTAGCAAGATCTTGTTTTGCAAATGTTAAAATGGAAATATGTTAACAACGCTGATGTAACTCAAATGTAACGACAGATTCTCTTAGATAGAAATCAAACTGTATTCCAAAGAATATTATTCAGAAAGTCTCCAAACGACTCTGTGGAAGATTATGAACTTGTATGTATGTATTCATCTTTATTATTATTTTCATAAACGTTACAAAGTTGCTTACATTATTTTAATCATATTTGAAGAATATTAAAGATGATTACGGCATGGTTCATATGAACCGTCTGCCGGAAATTCGAGTTTTATAAATTAATCAATAATTAAATTGGCTAATTAAAAATTGTCTAAAGATTAGTGCTTCTTTTAAAAAATTATATAAACAAAACCAGGAAATATCTTCACCACCATTTTATTGATATATTATTTCTACACGATTTAATTCGCTTTTCTGGAAATATTTTGTTCTCAAACTATTAAGGACTGCGCACCGTCCGAGGACATGTTCTAATGTCTCAATTTCACTCAGGTTGCATAAGGAACAATTTCTTTGGTTTATAGCTCTATGCATTGAACCATTTAAATATAAGAGGTCTCCTCTTGCACGCATAATCAATGAAATTTGATTTTGATTGTAGTCTTTGCAGCAATATAAAGGTCCAAGATTATGATTGAGGCTGCTATATATCCTTTGAACACTATTTTGAGCCTTAAAGAAGTTGTTGTTCACACTTTTTTGTTTCATAGTATCTAATAGTTTACTACAAGCTTTACTCCACATTATTTTGTTTTCAATAACATTATCCATTTGTACAGCATTTTCTGATAGCTTTAATCGAATATCCTTGAACCAACATAAATTTTTATCTTTAATTTTTAAAAACAGTTTGTGAGGCAATCGATGTTCTTGCATATCAAACAAAAGGTTTGATATATATTTTAAATGAAGTGTGTACGTGTAAAAGTAACCTTCCTCGTAACCAGTTTCTAAGGCCAGTACATAATTGGGTGTATGTTCAGGCAATTTTAATATCCGCTTTATAAAAAATCTGTACAACTTGTCAACTTCTTCAAAATAACCATTTCCCCATAATTGAGCTCCATAACTTTGAATCGACCTACATATTGCGCATGTAGGGTTATATTTGTTTTCCCAATGAAATCTTTCCATGATACATTTAAGCATGCTTTTCTGCATTGGTTTTACGTTCTATATGCTTCCTGAAAGAGAGTCTCGGTGTTAGTGTCATACCAAGTTATTGATATTCATTTACAATCCTGAGCAATTCTCCCTTGTAAGTCCATTTTTCGTTTTCTGCCAATCTGCCACTTTTTCTGAACACCATGATTTCCGACTTTGTTTGATTGACAATCGTCACCAGGTTAAATACATTATCAACTGTGGAATTTCTAAAGCCAGCCTGAAACTCATTTAAGACATGGAATCGATTAATCCATTCCATTATTCTTGTGTTGAGCATACCCATCATTAATTTGACTCTGCAATTCATAAAGCTTATTCCTCTGTAATTGCTTAGAGTGTTGATGTCCCCTTTCTTATGAATTGGGTAAATGATATTTGTTTTGAACATATCGTAATCCTCTTGCCCATTGAAAATTTGTGTGAAACGCCTACAGAGAGCGACTAAAAGATCATCTGGAGCATTGATAAAAAACTCGTAGCTAATCCGATCTTTGCCAGGTGATTTATTTTCTTTTAGTTTGCCAAATTGTTTCCTGAGTTCCAACAATGTAAAATCTCTATCCAGTTCTTCGTCCATCTTATACGGATGAGCATACTGTATGCTGGAAGCTTGAATATCCGGATTAAGTAACGACGCAAATATAATTTTAAAGAATCCGCTGTGATGTGACAACCAATCGTTCTTTATTTCATTTGCTATCTTCCACCACGCTTTACTTTCTGTTATTGTGTCCAATCTTCTTTCTAAACCACTGTAGTACTGCATTTGCTTCATTTTACATATATATTTATATTCTTTCCGGTGATTAACGTAAGCTTCCCTTTTATTTTGACCCATTTTGTTACGATATTTATTCAGACATTTCATTGCCTTATCTCTTGCCTTGCGACATTCTCTGTCGAACCAATTATTTTTAAATTGTACCTTTGGTTGTTGTGTGCTTGTAGGGTATGACTTCACAATTAAATTAATAAATCCACGCAAAGTTTCATTTTACGACACATTCCTTATATTGTTAAGTAATGCTGATTGGTACGCATATTTATGTTGCTTTTTCCACCTAATCCTTTGCATAAGATTTTGCTTTTCTGCCACTCCTATTTCTTTTCCAATACAGTCCAACGTTAACACCAAGGGCCAGTGATCCGACTATAATTGATCATCCACGGCAAGTGATTTTACAATTGAAATTACATCGAAGGATACAGCGCATATGTCAATTACCGAGTTACTATTTTTATTTGCAAATGTGAAGTTTCCTTGTTCATCTCCAGAGGTTCGTCCATTGAGAATGATGAGCCCATTGTTGTTGCAGAAGTCAATATACCGTTTTCCATTTGCGTTGATGGTTGTATCCTTTGAATTTCTCATTCGGCATATTAAGAACTCTTCTGCTAACTCCTCCGACTATTCTTGTTCTCCTCCGATTCTGATATTATGGTCACCTAAACCATTTTAGGTAAACTGCTGCTTTCTATAACTTCCGTTAATAGTTCGAAATCATGCGACCAATTCGCTGTTCTCAGATATACAGGAATTATTTCCATTTTTTCTTATTTGTTTCACACTGTGTTATGTTAAAATCTTGCCGTATTGTTAATTTATGTTTAAATGCCATCAGTTCTATATCTTTCCTTACTCCACAAATTTGACCACCTATAGCTTTTTATTTTTTATTCTTGTTGCTGGCTTCCAATATATATGAAAACTGTTAAACCTATTTTTATATTTTTGTTGATTTTTTTCTTCGACGTGTGTTTCAAAAAGGATAAATATATGAAAATTTTCCAGGTATTCAAAAAAATTATGGTGAAGATATTTACCTCCTAAGCCATTAAAATTGTACGATAATACATTTATAAAACAGTTTTTATTTTTATTTTGTTCTGATTTTCTACTAACATTTCCATTCTTAACCACATTCACTTCAGCAGCATGATTAATTAGTTTTTTGAATTATATTCTCTGAGGAGATTAGTGTAACCTAGTTGAGCACTTAGAATTGCATCCCCGTAAATTTGTCTTAAGGCTTCTTTTCCACCAAAACCATACGAAATAAAGAAGGCAAATATATAGTTACCCTACCCTTTAAAAATTGCGAAGAATTGGGAAATTCTCGAAATATTGCCCTCGCACAGTTTTATAGAATGGAGAAAAAACTGTTGAAGACTCCTGATATAAAAGACTCATATGACAAAGCCATATTAGAATATTTAGATTTGGGTCATGTGAGAAAACTAACACAAGAAGAAATAAATCAGACCCCAAACTACTATTTACCACACCATGCAGTCATCAAACAAGTCATTAACTACAAAACTCCGTGTAATATTTAACGCCTCTAGTCCTACTTAAAATAAAAAAAGTCTCAACGATAATATGTTTGCGGGTCTAATTCTCTAGCAAGATCTTGTTTTGCAAATGTTAAAATGGAAATATGTTAACAACGCTGATGTAACTCAAATGTAACGACAGATTCTCTTAGATAGAAATCAAGCTGTATTCCAAAGAATATTATTCAGAAAGTCTCCAAACGACTCTGTGGAAGATTATGAACTTGTATGTATGTATTCATCTTTATTATTATTTTCATAAACGTTACAAAGTTGCTTACATTATTTTAATCATATTTGAAGAATATTAAAGATGATTACGGCATGGTTCATATGAACCGTCTGCCGGAAATTCGAGTTTTATAAATTAATCAATAATTAAATTGGCTAATTAAAAATTGTCTAAAGATTAGTGCTTCTTTTAAAAAATTATATAAACAAAACCAGGAAATATCTTCACCACCATTTTATTGATATATTATTTCTACACGATTTAATTCGCTTTTCTGGAAATATTTTGTTCTCAAACTATTAAGGACTGCGCACCGTCCGAGGACATGTTCTAATGTCTCAATTTCACTCAGGTTGCATAAGGAACAATTTCTTTGGTTTATAGCTCTATGCATTGAACCATTTAAATATAAGAGGTCTCCTCTTGGACGCATAATCAATGAAATTTGATTTTGATTGTAGTCTTTTCAGCAATATAAAGGTCCAAGATTATGATTGAGGCTGCTATATATCCTTTGAACACTATTTTGAGCCTTAAAGATGTTATTGTTCACACTTTTTTGTTTCATAGTATCTAATAGTTTACTACAAGCTTTACTCCACATTATTTTGTTTTCAATAACATTATCCATTTGTACAGCATTTTCTGATAGCTTTAATCGAATATCCTTGAACCAACATAAATTTTTATCTTTAATTTTTAAAAACAGTTTGTGAGGCAATCGATGTTCTTGCATATCAAACAAAAGGTTTGATATATATTTTAAATGAAGTGTGTACGTGTAAAAGTAACCTTCCTCGTAACCAGTTTCTAAGGCCAGTACATAATTGGGTGTATGTTCAGGCAATTTTAATATCCGCTTTATAAAAAATCTGTACAACTTGTCAACTTCTTCAAAATAACCATTTCCCCATAATTGAGCTCCATAACTTTGAATCGACCTACATATTGCAAAAAACATTTTCCATTTCGCATCAGCCAGTACCACAATATCGTGTGCGCACATCAGTAAGCGTATGTTCGTGTCATCTATGTAAATACCTCCTTCGAGAAATTCATGCAGATCATAGTGAGAACAGTACAGGCGACAGAAAACAGCCTTACTTAACACCATATTTGGTTTCAAAATGTTCAGACAATTCCTTACCAGTCCATACCGCAGATTTCGTGTCGATGTAAACATTTTCTATAAAGTTAACGATTTTTGTTGACAAACCCGAACTGTGTAGTTTATAGATGAGACGTTGTCTCGGTATTGTATCAAATGCCGCTTTAAAGTCTACGAAGAATGCATATACTTTTTTACCTTCATCGAACTTGAGGTTTACAACTGACACCAGGTTAAATACATTATCAACTGTGGAATAACCAGTTCTAAAGCCAGCCTGAAACTCATTTAAGACATGGAATCGATTAATCCATTCCATTATTCTTGTGTTGAGCATACCCATCATTAATTTGACTCTGCAATTCATAAAGCTTATTCCTCTGTAATTGCTTAGAGTGTTGATGTCCCCTTTCTTATGAATTGGGTAAATGATATTTGTTCTGAACATATCGTAATCCTCTTGCCCATTGAAAATTTGTGTGAAACGCCTACAGAGAGCGACTAAAAGATCATCTGGAGCATTGATAAAAAACTCGTAGCTAATCCGATCTTTGCCAGGTGATTTATTTTCTTTTAGTTTGCCAAATTGTTTCCTGAGTTCCAACAATGTAAAATCTCTATCCAGTTCTTCGTCCATCTTATACGGATGAGCATACTGTATGCTGGAAGCTTGAATATCCGGATTAAGTAACGACGCAAATATAATTTTAAAGAATCCGCTGTGATGTGACAACCAATCGTTCTTTTTTTTCATTTGCTATCTTCCACCACGCTTTACTTTCTGTTATTGTGTCCAATCTTCTTTCTAAACCACTGTAGTACTGCATTTGCTTCATTTTACATATATATTTATATTCTTTCCGGTGATTAACGTAAGCTTCCCTTTTATTTTGACCCATTTTGTTACGATATTTATTCAGACATTTCATTGCCTTATCTCTTGCCTTGCGACATTCTCTGTCGAACCAATTATTTTTAAATTGTACCTTTGGTTGTTGTGTGCTTGTAGGGTATGACTTCACAATTAAATTAATAAATCTACGCAAAGTTTCATTTTACGACACATTCCTTATATTGTTAAGTAATGCTGATTGGTACGCATATTTATGTTGCTTTTTCCACCTAATCCTTTGCATAAGATTTTGCTTTTCTGCCACTCCTATTTCTTTTCCAATACAGTCCAACGTTAACACCAAGGGCCAGTGATCCGACTATAATTGATCATCAACGGCAAGTGATTTTACAATTGAAATTACATCGAAGGATACAGCGCATATGTCAATTACCGAGTTACTATTTTTATTTGCAAATGTGAAGTTTCCTTGTTCATCTCCAGACGTTCGTCCATTGAGAATGTTGAGCCCATTGTTGTTGCAGAAGTCAATATACCGTTTTCCATTTGCGTTGATGGTTGTATCCTTTGAATTTCTCATTCGGCATATTAAGAACTCTTCTGCTAACTCCTCCAACTATTCTTGTTCTCCTCCGATTCTGATATTATGGTCACCTAAACCATTTTAGGTAAACTGCTGCTTTCTATAACTTCCTTTAATAGTTCGAAATCATGCGACCAATTCCCTGTTCTCAGATATACAGGAATTATTTCCATTTTTTTCTTATTTGTTTCACATTGTGTTATGTTAAAATCTTGCCGTATTGTTAATTTATGTTTAAATGCCATCAGTTCTATATCTTTCCTTACTCCACAAATTTGACAACCTATAGCTCTTCCTCTATTATTAATTCTTGTTTCTGGCTTCCAATATATATGAAAACTGTTAAACCCATTTTTATATTTTTGTTGTTTTGTTTCTTCGACGTGTGTTTCAAAAAGGATAAATATATGAAAATTTTCCAGGTATTCAAAAAAATTATGGTGAAGATATTTACCTCCTAAGCCATTAAAATTGTACGATAATACATTTATAAAACAGATTTTATTTTTATTTTGTTCTGATTTTCTACTAACATTTCCATTCTTAACCACGTTCACTTCAGCAGCATGATTAATTAGTTTTTTGAATTATATTCTCTGAGGAGATTAGTGTAACTTAGTTGAGCACTTAGAATTGCATCCCCGTAAATTTGTCTTAAGGCTTCTTTTCCATCACTATTACCACATGCAAGATTTGCCGGAGAATTCCAGAAGAAAGCTTTTCCCTCAATAATAAGCTTGCCACCACGAACTCCAACCTTTTTCTCCCTGCTTATATTGATAATATTATTTTTTAGTTGTAACATAGCCTGTTTTCTCTCAAGTTGTGTTCCGCATAAGTCTCTTTCGACATATATTGAGCTTCCAGCTAAATGTTTATTATTTTTGAAGACTTCGCTAATCATACTGGTAGATTTCAGCTCCACCAAAACCGTAATTTTGTCATTATGGGTCCATAAATTGACTTTTTGAGGGATAAACCTTTAATAATAATATTTCTTCTTCTGGACTGAGCATAGAGTCTCTCAATTTTGCGGTCATCAGCATATTTAAGCTCTCTTAAGTATTTTATTTCAGCTTTCATTTGTTCATTTTCTATTGACAGTCTTTCAACTTCATTTTTTACACCGTCCAAATTGTTTTTTATTTCAATTATGTCAGCTTTGGTTGGTAAATTTTCCATTTTTTATCTAATAAAACTGACATCGTTTCGTTCATTAGTTTCACTAGATCCATTCTGGTCATATTTCCTAGACTTGCTGACGACTCCGGCGACGTCTCCATTAGTTTGCGTTTTGCATGAGACTGATTTTGTGACATACTTTTGGAATGAAAGATTCAGATGGTCTTCTTTTAATTAAAGTATACCCTTAGGCGCTAATGTGCTTCTTCTTCTTTTTTATATTTCAATCGTATTAATTGATACCTTTTATGCGATTATGCTAATATGGCCACATGTAAATTTTACCATTATTTTGACAGAATGAAATAACAGCTGGTGCTCCACATTAGTTTGTTTATACTCTTTTTACTTTTGAGTAGTTTTGTTAAAATTCTGCTTTCAAGTGCAAAACTATTGTTTTTTATTTAATTGATTATTGTTTAATAATACCGGCACTGTGCACAATTATTCAATAATTTCCGTGATCGCGATGTGAAACTCCTGATACCAAGTTGTGTGTTATAGTGATCATTACTGTATTGTCGACGCTGTTATGGAAATATGTACACAGTACACAAAAATACGTCTGCTCCCGACAAGTAATAACTCAAACACTTGAACTTTTAACCGTAACATTCGGAGTAAATTGTGCACACTTCTTAGCCCTTCGAACTCTTTTACAACTTGCCGAAGATATAAAAGAAACATATCCTAAAGCTGCTAAAATTATATTACAAAATCGATATGTTGATGACGTTCTAGCGGGAGGTCATTCGATAAAAGAAGCAATAGACTCACGAAAGGAACTTATTTCTGCCTTTGAATCTGCAGGGTTTCAATTAAGAAAATTGACTTCAAAAGAGCCTAAAATAATTCAAGATTTGCCTACAGATCAACTTTTATCATTAAATTGGCTAGATATATCCGAAAATGCTTCTACTAAGGCCCGAGGTATCAGATGGGATATATCAGGAGATTGTTTCTCTTTCACATCACTTTCGATAGAAAATAAACTCAATTTCACTAAAAGAGAAGTTTTGTCTACCATAGCAAAATTATTCGACCCATGTGGGTGGTTAGCACAAATAATCGTTGTATCTAAATTAATTATGCAACAGATATGGTTAGACAAAATAAATTGGGATGACACTCTTGCTCCTATAACGTCGATAAATTCAATTAATATTATTAATATTAATAATATTCCAAGGTGGATAAAATACATTCCAAAGAGTCAGATTAAAATACATGGATTTTGTGATGCACTTGAAGGCGCATACGGCGCGGATTCGTATATTAGGGTTCAAAACAACAATAATGATGTTGACACATTTCTTTTAGCCGCAAAAACCAGAACTTTGCGGAGCTGTACTTTTATCCAAATTGGATTTATCTATTAAAAACAATATTCAAATCCAAAATACCGAAACGCATTATTGGACTGACTCTACAATTGTTTTAGCCTGGCTCAAAAAACCTCCGTGCCATTGGAACACATTTGTAGAAAACAGAATTTCCGAAATTACTGCAAATGTTGGCATTGAAAGATGGCATCATGTTGATTCTGAAGCCAATCCCGCTGATGTAGCAAGTAGAGGATGTTCTCCAATCGATTTACAAACCAATAATTTATGGTGTCACGGGCCATAGTGGTTGAAATTTACAAAACCTAGTTGGCCATCGAATAACATACCAGAAGATACAAATCTAGAAATGAAATCAGTTAAGTTCTTACTCTTACCACTATAACTGCAGATGATAAGATAGAACTTATAAAAAATGACCCACTCAAAATCGAATGGCCTTATTAGAGCAAATGGTCGCATTGAACAATCACCCGCTTTAACATACAATGAAAGACATTTGGAATTTTATTCCCTTACTTTTCCAAATTATAACAATTATTAGTTGAATTTACACATAAAATAAATCTACATGGTGGAAATCAACTAGTGACTCGAGTACTTCGCTCAGAATTTTGGATATTCAAATTAAAAATCTTAGTCGAAAAGATATTTTATCGTTGCAACACATGCACCTTATACAGAAAAACGAACCAAACTCAAATCATGGCTCGTCTTCCACCAGAGATATCATATCTTTCACGACCCTTTCATAACACAGGGGTTGACTTTGCAGGGCCCTTTAATATAAAAAGCTTTACTAGTCGAGCTTGTGTTTTCATATGCTTCGCTACCAAAACAAAACATTCAGAACCAACAAGCGATCTTTCAACACAATCATTTTTGAGTGAATTTGCTCGATTCATTGGACGACGTGGTTGTTCCGTTTGCATATACTCAGATAATGGTACAAATTTTGTAGGTGCTCCAATTACGAAAAATCATTCCCAAACTTAATTTTACCTTTGAAGAATTTAGTACAATATTAGTTCGCATAGAGGCTTGCCTCAATTCAAGACCCTTGAGTCCTGCTAGTGACGACCCAAGTAAAATAGCTCCAGTAACATCACCTCATTTTCACATTGGTACGCCTTTGCTAGCACAAGCTGAACCAGATATTTCCATCACAGAGATTTCGCATGTCAATCGCTGGGAACGGCTTAAAATCGCTTAGCGCCAACTGAATGGAGATTAGGAAGAATTATAAAAACATACAAAGGGATGTATCAAAACATAAGAGTCGTAGATATAAAAACTTCCATTGGAGTAACTAGTCGACCCATAACAAAAGTTGTAAAATTATTTTCCGACTGACTAGTCGTCTTTTATTAAAAAACCTTGGTACTCCCTTCTCCTCAATTACAGATATGGCTGTCTATTTACCAAACCGGGACTGGGAAGAAGAGGAGCGATCCCCCAACAAAAGGCGCGACGAGCAGCAGCTACCACCCAGAAGACGGCAACAATCCAGCAGCAGGTCTGGTCAGCGAGAGAGTAGAAGAGTGCGGCCTAGTTTCTGGCAATATTCCTGCGGGCTATGCCAAGACGATCATGCCATATATACGTGCCCCAGGTTTCGTGAGCAGACTCCATATCAACGGTACGAAACGGTAGAAAGGAGAGGGTACTGCCGAAACTGTCTGCCAAGGAGTCATCTAGCCCCAGATTGCTCGAGCTTGACTAGTTGTCGAAGGTGCGACTACAGACACCACACATTACTACTTGGGGCTCCGCAGTTGGAAATTTCTCTGCAACCAGCCCCGATTGTTGTTGCACCATTTACATGGGACCTGGTATTCGTTCCAAGCGCTCTGGTGCGTGTTGTAGCCGAAAGTATCGATTCCTGGAAGACTGTAAGGGGACTTATCTGTCATTCGGCAACCATGTCAAAGATTGGATACTCAACATTCCAAAGACTTGGTTTGCGATCATTCACGCACCAGAACCACCGATTTACGACATTCAAGATCATGGCCAGACAAAACAACAACACTTGGGCTTTGAAAGTCAACGCTTTGATCACCGACGAATTGCCACGAAGACCCTACTCGGACCCATCATTAGAAGACCCTACATCATATTTTACTCAACAAGCTCTCGCTTGACGAAAAGTCAAAATTTTAGTGAAAAGTGAAAAAGACTAGGTATCAAACATCAATTTCAATTATGGATGAACCGATAGAGTCGAAATCCCGAATCTTGGATTTAGGATCAATGTGGGGTTGTAGGATTGGGATATACGTTCGTTCCCACGCCTCTCACACCCGCCCGTGCCGACCGAGGGGGCTACCTCCCTATACGCAGGGAGCACGTACACACCAAAGACCGGACTAAGGCGGGTTAGTAGTGGTTTAACAATACCGGCTACAGATAGATCATCAGCCGGCAATTAGTAATAATACAACAAATATAAATTAGATTTAGATACATTAAACAGACATTACATTAACATACATTAAACAGACAACAGTAAACAAAAGCTACAATATAAATTTTGACAACTGCTGCTAAAATTTCAGGGTCTACTGTTGTTTAAGTAAGAATCGCTTTTATATGCATTGTTGGAAAATGCATCCTTTGAACGCTCGTGTTCATTGTGTTTGTTTTGCATACTCTTTAGAAAACTGAATACTCCTTATTGTTACAACATTGAACTGTCAGTTTTCTAATGAGTATTGTTTTGCGCCAATGCCACTTTGCAGCATTGTTGTTATTCTTCTTTGGCTTCTCGTCACGATCGCTACAAGTAACACAGGTAATCTGTTCGTTCTCACTTTCTTCCCCTATTATTATTTATTTTAATATTTCAATAAAACTTAAAATCAGAAAACTAAAACGTTCGTGTTTTATTTTCTTTATTTTTCGAAACGCAATTTCGGCGCCTAAACATTTTGGTCCATTCGAACCGGACGAGAACATTTGGAATCAGTTGCTAATAAATTTGTTGTGTTCACAGATTACCAGCAGCAACAACATCATAATCTCCCTCATCAACTGCATCATCACCATCATCTTCAAACAGCATCAACAACAAATCAGGTAGGTGAGTGCAGTGATTTTAATTTGTGAGCTCGCGAAAAAAAAATAATAATAACAAACCTAAAACTAAAAACAAACAAAAAATCATAAAGTTCGACGGCCTATTACTTTTTGCAAACAAATTCACAGGCCGCTTTACAACGTTTGTCGTTCCGTGTGTCTTTCCGTCTGGCGTATATTAGTCGCGGACAGACAAAAAGTGATCAGTGAAAAAAGAAAAAAAAAGTGTTAAAATTTCTCCAATTAAATTTGTAATTTTGTTCTAAAAAGTGAGTGGTTATTTTTTAATAAATTTTCAAAAAAAAAAAAAACAATTTGATTTAATGAGTGAAATTATTAAATTATTTCAAAAATAAATAATAATAGGGGAAGAAAGTGAGAACGAACAGATTACCTGTGTTACTTGTAGCGATCGTGACGAGAAGCCAAAGAAGAATAACAACAATGCTGCAAAGTGGCATTGGCGCAAAACAATATTCATTAGAAAACTGACAGTTCAATGTTGTAACAATAAGGAGTATTCAGTTTTCTAAAGAGTATGCAAAACAAACACAATGAACACGAGCGTTCAAAGGATGCATTTTCCAACAATGCATATAAAAGCGATTCTTACTTAAACATTGGCGCCCACCTTGCAACATTATTAATGTTGTAACACAGATATTCCATTTAGATAGTTACATAAAGTTATATATAATAATATGGTAGGCGGTGCAGTGTGTGAGCAATTTCATTCAAGTTCAATTTTATTTTATTTCATTTCTTTTTTTTTTATATATAAATTCAAACTTAACAATTAGAGGATACACATATTGTCGGACTACGTATAGCACACGCCAGATAATACCCATCCAAATATGGTGTATTGTGCTATAGGTAGCCCAGGTAACGCCTGCACTCGGTGAGTTACAATTTTGGCGTAAACATCGGGACCAAGTACCAACGCAACCCGACTAGGCCTAAAAAAGTTAGGGTCCGCCAACGGCAACCCAAGAAATGCCTCTTTCACCCGTGCGGACACTTCTTCTCTTGGCGTGTAAACATGCCGAAGATCAGTTACTCTCGCCATAAATGATATGGTTTGAGTTGAATCGTAGACGGACGTGGCCGAAACTCGGACAAGTCTCACTCCGTCTAGATTGGAGGTGGGTAGCTGCAAATTGTCTACCATGGAGGAGCATATTAAACTCTGTATGGAGCATGGATCCAGTACTGCACGTACTGGGAAGGACGGTCCGACACATTGAAGTCTCACTATTAGACTTGGAGATATTGTCGACACCGTTTGTAACGGCAAAGTGCCAAGTGAATGACCATTTGAACGGCAGAGATTGTGGAAATCTTCGGACGAACGTGATTCGGACCTTGAATACGGACGAGACACAGAAATGGGATACGGACGTGACCTTGAACTTTGACGCGGACGGAACAACGGTTGACAGGTTTGTGCCACATCTTTTCGGTCATCGTGCAACAATGAGTGATGACCGCCGCCACATTTATTGCAGGCCTTCCTGCTATGGCAATCTCGGGCTTGGTGCCATTTTCCCAGGCAGCGAGTACAGTCCCGGTATTTGGCCACAGTATTGAGACGCGAATCCAACGTCATGGCAAGAAATGCATTGCATGCGCTCAACGAGTGCCGGCGTTGGCAAATACGACAACTGTATCGATGGGGAGCATTCGAATCGCCCGCAGTTACGGACGACCTCCCCGTATTAACCATACGAACATGGTCCAAGGGCGCAGAAGAACCCACAGATATGGATTCGGACCGGTTGGCGACGAAATTATCACACGGAGGCGCGAACGAGGGACCCGCAGTTACGGATTCCTTACTTGGGTTTGAATTAGTGGAACCCGCAGTAACGGGTTCGGACAAACAAATTTTATTTTTCGGATCCGCAGTAACGGATTCCGTTTCGGATTCATTGAGCTTTACCGAAGCTATAGGTTGCACCAATGCATCGACCCCGTCCGAAGACTGCAATCCCAGACTGTCAGCTCTTTCCAAAAGAGCGTCGATTTCGCTCACGATGTCGATGTTGTAGAGATTTGAGGAATCCATGTTACTAGGAAAATATGGGAATTTAGTTGGATGAAGAAATTAATTGTTCGGTCAAAGTGACTAATTTAGAAATAGGCCGCTTTACAACGCCGTTTGCGGTCCGAACGTCGACAATTCGAACGTGACCATCAATACCCGGGTAAACGTTTTCTACTCGGCCTAATTTCCACGACGTCGGTGGAAGCTGTTCGTGACGAATACAAACAAGATCACCTTTTTCAATTTCTCGTTCTGGAAATTTCCATTTATATCGCATGTGCAGATTTTTCAAATATTCCTCCTTCCATCGACTGCAAAACAAATGCGCAAGCGCTTGAACTTTACGAAACCTATTCACAAACGATATAGATTCGTCAACTACGACAGGTTCAGGAGGAGCTAGTAACGGGGCGCCTATCAAGAAATGACCTGGGGTCAATGCTACGAAGTCGTCAGGATTATCTGATAACGGACAAAGTGGGCGCGAATTCAAACATGCCTCTATTCTAGCCAATATAGTCGCTAATTCTTCAAATGTAAGCCGAACGTTTCGAACTTGCTTTCGAAAGTGTTGCTTAAAGCTTTTTACTCCAGCTTCCCAGAGTCCACCCATATGTGGAGCACCAGCTGGAATAAAATGCCATGAAAGTCCACGGGTAGCAAAAGCAGCGGAAATGGAATCACGACTTTCACGAATAAATTCTCGAAAATTGCGACGCAGTTCACGAGAGGCTCCAACAAAATTCGTACCATTGTCAGAAAATATCGAGTTTGGACACCCACGACGTGCTACAAATCGGTGAAGTGCAGCCAAAAAATTATCCGTTGACAAATCCGAAACAACCTCCAAGTGAATCGCCTTGGTAGAGAAACAAACGAATACACAAACATATCCTTTGGTAATCCTGCAAGCACGACCTGTGAATGATTTGACATCGAAAGGACCAGCGAAATCTACACCCGTAGTAGTGAAGGCCCTATTTATTATGGTTCTTTCCGGAGGAAGAGCTGCCATTATTTGACTACAATGCCGTTTTTTCTCCAATATGCATACTTTGCAACTGTGTACTACAGACCGGATCAAATTTTTAGCACGTGGAATCCAATATTCCATTCTCAGAGTACGAAGTATAAGTTGAACATCCCCGTGAAGACATTTCGCGTGGATGTGTTCGATCAAAAGTCTTGCAAACCTACTTTTATAAGGTACAATAATTGGATAGCGTTCCGAATAAGAAAGAGATGGTGAACGCGCTAGACGACCATTGATTCTCATGACCCCTTTTTCATCCACAAATGGATTGAGAGGAGCTAACGAGCTTTTACTGGGAAGGGGAACCTTATCAATTAAGTGTTTATATTCATCCGCAAAATGCAACTTTTGTGCAGTTAATATTAAACGATTCCGAACCTCGGTTAATTCTTCTGCAGAAATATCAGAATTTGGATAAATATATGTACCTTTATAACGAGGGTGGGTCTGACGACAGAATCTCAAACCGTAAGCCAAGACACGAAGCGCTTTTTGCAACGAAGAGTACTTCTCAAGAATATCTACAAAAGATGATGGAAAGAAAGTAAAATGACACTGAATCGAGCGTTTTTCAATGTACGTACCCACGGGAGCTAGATCTCGAATAGACCATCCCGATTTCTCTTGGCTGAGCCATGTCGGCCCATGCCACCAAAGGGGGTTATCAGCTAAATCTGCTGGAGCTAGACCTCGACTTCCTAGATCTGCCGGGTTATCTTCAGACCTAACGTGATACCAATTATGATTCCCAACATTTTCTTGAATCCTACAGACTCGATTGGCCACAAAGGTAGTCCAAGTAGAAGGGGTCTTCCTCAACCACGACAATACAATGGTAGAATCCGTCCAACAATACACCTGACGAAATTCTATATTTATTTCCTTTACAATAATTTTTAAAATTTCGGAGGCCAATACTGCACCGCAAAGTTCCAGGCGTGGGAGTGAAATAGATTTTAAGGGTGCTACTTTCGTTTTACTCGATAAAAGATGCACGAACACATTTTTATCTGGCGACTCTATTCTTATATAAGCTACCCCCGCGTATGCCTTAATCGAGGCATCTGAAAATACATGAAGTTCTGCCGTGCATTCCGGGGAAAACTGAAACCAACGAGGAATTTTTATCAAATTTACCTGTGGATACGCATTGACGAATTTACGCCACTCCGAATAAGTAGCGGGCAAAAGATGATCGTCCCAACCAATTTGATCTAACCAGACCTTTTGCATTATAATTTTTGCGCTTACGATGACCGGACTTAACCAACCAACCGGGTCAAAAAGTTTGGCGATGGCTGAAAGAACTTCACGCTTTGTGTAATTGGCCTTTATTTCAATGGGACTTACTTCAAAATAAAATAAGTCCAACCTGGCGTTCCACCGAATACCTAAAGGCTTTGAACCACTAGCTTCCTCGAACGACAAAACTTGAGCATCCACTAAGTGCTCTGGGGGAAAGCAATCCAAAATCGACTTGTCATTGGCCGTCCACTTTCTTAGTTCGAACTTCGCTGACGATAGTGCACCGATCAATTGGTCTCTAGCATTTAATGCTGTTTCGAGGTCGTGAGTACCTGCCAAAACGTCGTCCACATACATGGAATTGCGCAAAATATTCGCAGCCAGCGGAAATTGTGACTCAGTTTCATCAGCGAGTTGTAGAAGTGTCCGAATAGCTAAATAAGGCGCACAATTGAGGCCAAAGGTCACCGTTTGCAGTTCGTAATCAAGAATGGGTTTTTTTGGCGAGTCCCGATAAAGAATTCTTTGAAGCGGTGTATGTTTAGGGTCCACACGAATTTGCCGATACATTTGAGTGATGTCTGAATTGAAAACGAACCTATACACCCGCCAACGAAGTATCAAAAGTACTAGGTCGAGTTGCAAAGTAGGTCCTACATGCAAAACGTCGTTCAGACTAATTCCAGTAGAAGTTTTGTTGGAAGCATTAAATACCACGCGCAACTTAGTGGTTAGTTTTTCGGGGTTAATTACCGGATGATGAGGCAAATAACAAGAAATTGAATTACTGGAAGACGAATTATCTACTGGCTTCATGTGGTCAAGTTCCAAGTACTCGATCAAGACCTTATCGTAAGAAACTTTGACGTCGGGTCTTCTAATTAAGGAGGTTTCATTCCGAATGTATTGCTTGAGGACATTAGAGCGAGATTCTCCTAAAGTTATGTCTACACCGAACTCGGATCGCAATGGTAGAGTCACAATATATCTACCGTCCTTGTCTCTACGTGTGGTCTTTACATAATTTTCCTCACAGATACGATCTGAAGGGGTCATCATTTTCCGTTTTGGAGTATCTTCTAGTTCCCAAAAGCGCAACAAATTTGTATTAAGCGAGTCCTCTTCTGCAATGTCAATTGTGGTGGCAAAGGTCTGAATTTCCGACGATGGGATAGGTCCAGTGACAAGCCAACCGAAAACAGAATTTTGAGCAAGCAAAGTTCCAGAAAGAATAGAATGGCAACCTTCCAACAAAATTTTTGGATACAAATCGGCTCCCAATAAAAGATCCACAGGGCGGGAATCGAACAAATTAACATCTGCCAGACGAATACTTGGCATTTGTGATTTTAGATCCGACGAAACCGTAAACGAGGGTAAATTGCCAGAAATTGACGGTAAAACCAATGCACGAGTCTCCAAAATAACGGCGGGATCGCACGGACTTCCAATTTTCAGGGGACAAACTTTTCGAGAATTGGCCGAAATTGCACAATTCACCCCCGAGATAGTAGCATTTGTTGAACATACAGGCAATTTCAACCTATTCTGCAAACGCTCGGTCACAAAAGACGACTCTGAGGCGGGGTCTATTAAGGCCCTAGCGAGAAATGATACACCACAATGTAGAATGTTTACCATAGCCGTCCCCAACAGAACAGATTTATTTTGAGACGCGTGAAATACTTGTCGAGATACCCCTGATGACGTGGATGGAACTGAAGGATCCCGAGAGGCAGGATTTGATGGACTGATAGGGTTTCGATTTGCCGAAGACACGGTAGGAGTTGAATTGCCAGGGGCCGACTCACTCCTGTGCAATAAAGTATGATGGGTCCGCCTACATTTCGAACACCGATACCGACTAATGCAATTTTTTACCTCATGTCCCTTGCGCAAACAATTGACGCATAATCTACGACGTTTAACGGTAGAAAACCTGGCTGAAAGCGACATATTTTTGAATCTAGGACATTCAAAAAGTTGATGGGATTGTTGAGGACAGAGGAGACACCCATTTTTGGGAGAAGAGGGAACATTTTGCGATGGGTACGTTTTCGTCACATGAGTTTGAAGTTTTTGAGTGCTAGCTTTCTTAACCGAATCATTTCCTCGCATGGGCCTTAATAGACCCCGCCTCAGAGTCGTCTTTTGTGACCGATTCAAGTTGAAGTGTGATTCAAGTTTTTTTTTCTCCAAATTCAAGTAACAAATTTATAATTATTGTTAAACCTTTTTCGCAATTTTTTCGATTTTTCTTTATTTCGTCTGGAAAATTCAGCTTTTTGTGTAGTTTTTTGGTTACAATTTTGAAAATATCTTTCGTGTTTCGGCATTTATCAAAAATTATTCGCCTGTTTTTTGGTTTTTAATCAATTTTTTGTCAGTTTTTGATATATTCTTTGGACATTTTTCGGAAAATTTTGGAAATTTTTAGAATTTTTTGGAATTAATTGTTATTTGAACAATTTTGGATTGTTTTTCCATCCGTTTTCAAATATTATTTCGAATATTTGAGTTGTTTTAGCTATTTCGAGCAGATTATTTTTGAAACTCGTGGTAAATTCGTCGGAATTCTAGCAAATTTTGCTGTTTTGGGAAGAAATTTATTTTGTCGTAGCGATTTCAATTTGTTGTCTGCTTTTTATTGGAAAAGCTTTGGTTTCCGTTTGGAATAAATAGTTTTTGTTATCTTGACCTTTAGTTCTTTTACATATTTTCTCGTGTTCGTGCGATTTAATAAAACAATTGTAAACATGCCTTCCACTCCTCTGAACACCTACATTAGAGTTTCGGATGCTCTAGTGAAAATGTGCGACAAATTACGGGCTTTGAAGGAAGAAGATGTAGATATCTTTATCTTAGAAGTTAGAAGTGCCGAATTGAACAAAAAATGGGCAAGTGTAGAAAATTCGTTTGAAAAATGTATTTTCTTCTTGGAATCGTCTGAGGATTCGTGTCAGGAGGTCGTTTATGACATGTTCATGGATTGTCTAGCAATGTTAAACCGGGCCTTGCACAAACTTCGGCAAGAAAACGTTCAAATAAATCGGGATCCGTCTGATATTCCTCAAGAAGTCCAGACACAGTCTGCACCTCCTAGGGAAGTCCAGGCTAGCGATACTGATTTAAATAAAATTGAACTTGAATGAAATTGCTCACACACTGCACCGCCTACCATATTATTATATATAACTTTATGTAACTATCTAAATGGAATATCTGTGTTACAACATTAATAATGTTGCAAGGTGGGCGCCAATGTTTAAGTAAGAATCGCTTTTATATGCATTGTTGGAAAATGCATCCTTTGAACGCTCGTGTTCATTGTGTTTGTTTTGCATACTCTTTAGAAAACTGAATACTCCTTATTGTTACAACATTGAACTGTCAGTTTTCTAATGAGTATTGTTTTGCGCCAATGCCACTTTGCAGCATTGTTGTTATTCTTCTTTGGCTTCTCGTCACGATCGCTACAAGTAACACAGGTAATCTGTTCGTTCTCACTTTCTTCCCCTATTATTATTTATTTTAATATTTCAATAAAACTTAAAATCAGAAAACTAAAACGTTCGTGTTTTATTTTCTTTATTTTTCGAAACGCAATTTCGGCGCCTAAACAACTGTTTCCAAGCCCAGTATAGAATTCTTGATAGCATGCAATGGTCTACTTAGGCATATAACATTACTTATGCTATTATATATTAAACATAAGGACCTCATTGGGTTGTTTAGTTCGTAATTAGTTCTCGCGATGGACAATTTCAACGGTTCAAAATTACGTGTTCTTGGAGAAGGAACGTTAAAAATTATTTCTCCCGTAAGAAAAGGTGAATCAATCAGACCACGTGTTCATTTAATAATAAATAATGCTCTAACCATGAAACGTATTTTTTCAAGTGTTGGAAGATTAATTAACAATAAGCGACTTTTATAAGGTGGAAGTAATTCCGATGGGTTCCAATTTAGGCCACGCAAGGCAAAGATTAAGAACTGAACTTGAACTGACTCAATTTTATCACAGTGACATTTATAAAACGGACTCCAAAGAATGCAACCATATTTTATGACTGGGCGGACAATACTAACAAATAATCTTTTAGTAACATAAGATATGAAGATATGAAGATGAAACCTTAGTTTAGGATCTAAGATGACACCAAGATCAGAGAATGAATCAACATTGTCCAGTTTGTATGACCCTATAAAGTAGTCGGATTGTATTGGATGTGATCTGAATAAGGAAAATTTCTTACATTTTTTAAATAAAGAGACATTCCATTTGCACTGCACCAGTTAAAGAGTGAGTGTAAATCGTACTGTAAATAAACTGAATTACGTGTATTTGTATGCGAAAACAGCTTGACATCATCTGCATACATTAGCACTTTGGAATAGAGAATGAAATTCGGAAGATCATTTAGATAAAGAACAAACAATAACGGACCCAAATGACTTCCGTGCGGAACTCCAGAGGAAACAACAATATCTTTAGAAAAGGAATCACTGAACAAAACTTTTTGGGTACGATCCTCTAAATAGGATGAAATCCAGCTTAAAAGAATTGACGGGAACCCTATAACATTAAGTTTATGGAGCAATAGCTTATGAACTACAGTATCGAAAGCTCTACTGAAGTCTGTATAAATAACATCAGTCTGTTGTTTATTTGCGAAGCCGTTATGAACATGACAAACAAATTCAAGAAGATTGGAAGTAGTAGATCTGCCTTTCATAAAACCGTGTTGAAAAGGGGAAATAATACTTTTTATAAAATGTGATATTCTTCGTGACACTAATAGTTCAAAAAGTTTAGGTATGGCACTTAACTTCGCAATACATCTATAATTATCTATAAAACATCTATTACCAGATTTATGAAGGGGGATAACATAGCTCGACCTCCAGAAATGCGGAAAATAACCTGTATTTAAGGAATAGTTAAATATTTTTGTAAGGGGTAAAAATAATTCATTAGCACAAGATTTCAAAATGTAGGTTGGAACTCCGCCAGGACCGGGGGAAAATGAGGAACGCAATGCCTTTAACCCAGAATAAACTTCATCTTCAGTTAAGCAGAAACGAGGAAAATGATTTAATTTATCAATTGAAAATTATATTGACCACTAAATGCATTTTGAGTATATGAAGATTGAAAAAAATCAGCAAATAGATTTGCAATTTCTGAATTTTCTGATGATTCTTTACTTTCAAGTTTCATGCAGCTAGGAAATTGTTGTGCTCTTCTCTTGCAATTTACGAATTTAAAAAAGCATTTGGGATTATTCAATAAGTTTAATCGTATCTGTGCTAAATGCTGAGAATAACATCTAGAATTTTCAGAATTATATCGGCTCCTCGCCAATGAATACTTTTCATAATTAAGAGCAGTATTTGAATTTTTAAATAATCTACTTTTTATATTGCGTAAACGCTTAAGAGTCGGCGTAAACCAAGGAGGACTCTGATCATTAAATTTGTTTACAGTAGGAACATAATGATTTAGAGAAGTATTTAGTAGTTCGTAAAATTTTGATACACACGAATCGATGGCACCACTTAGATCCTATATAGTTGAAAACAATGAAGAACGTAGTTGCACAATATTAGTTTTAGCAAAGTTACGTCTGATAATTGAATTTGCGGGATAGTGTTAGAAAAATAATTCTTCAATTCTAAATTCACAGTGAGTGTAGGATGATAACTGTCTTCAGGAATTACATATGGAGAGCCTCTAAAGATTGAGATATTTAACGTAGACGAAAATACTAAATCTAATAGTTTCTCTTCAACATTCAATACGTCATTTACCTGGTAAAATCAGAGTTCAACAATTTTATCCCAAAAAGCATCGAATACAATTGGATAAGTCGAGGGAACATAATCCCCCATGCAAATTAAATTGAAATCTCCCATGCAAATTAAAGAAGAATTGTTATTAAGTAACGAAGACACTTTTGCAATTAAATTAGCGTGATCTAAATATATTTCAACTCCTGAATTAGGTGGAATGTAAGAACAAGATAAGAATATAGAGTTACCAAGAAATGTAAATTTTGCAGAGACAAATTCAATATCAAATTCATGCAAATTAAAGAAGAATTGTTAATAAGTAACGAAGACACTTTTGCAATTAAATTAGCGTGATTTAAATATATTTCAACTCCTGAATTAGGTGGAATGTAAGAACAAGATCAGAATATAGAGTTACCTAGAAATGTAAATTTTGCAGAGACAAATTCAATATCCTGATCAACTGAAACTTCAACAAATTCAGAAGGAATCGTGTTATGAACTGAATTGAATTTAAAGATTTTTAAATCACTATCGGATAAATCGTTTATTTTAGATTTTACATAGTCACGGATATTATCAGTAGAGGTGTTAGGGTGAAGCCTAGATATAAACACGGTTTTACGTGGAGCTACAACAATGTAGAAAGTTTTGGAGTTGAAATCCTGAAATTTGGATTTAGGAGGTGTATGATTGGGGTATGTAGGACGTTTAGGAAATTGTGTACTAAATTTTGTAAAATTTGGATTTTTATGCGATACAGTATATTCGGCACAACAAAAATTGATTGAAAACTAGACTTTCTGAACAAAAGTCCAATAATAAAAGACAAGCCTTTGGAACAACACAAGAAAATAATTACAAAAGACGTTATACATTAGAATTGCTACACATACTAAATACCTCAAATGACATCAGAATGCACACATATACAGAAACTTAGTGCATAAAAACTCACCACAAAAAAGAAAAACTAAGAGTCTGAACACAACCCATGAGTCAGGAGTCAGTATGTTTAGATGTACAACTTGGTTTGTTGTCTAATTGATTATGATTATATTTATTTAAGTAAAGTTCTTATATACTAATAACAAAGTTACACGTATAAGCTTAAAATTTTTCCAGTAGATGGATCGAATATGATTTGTCGATGACCATTTAATGTGGGGACCAACTTTTGATATCAGACACCAAATAGTACAATGAATTTTAGCAAACAATTAAATCGTGTGAATTCGATGGGATTTGCAACATTGGAAAATTATTACAAACCTGCACTACACCTTCCTTTTCCGGAAGAATTATCATACAAAATTGATTTTTATGATCATTCTTAGTTTTTTACATATTTTTCTTTTATTACTTTCTAGTTTATGTCCTACTAAATTTCTTAGTGAAACTAATGGGTCGATTACGGATGGTAACCATAGTTTTTGTTGCCAAATTTGAATTATGGATAGCAACTGCTGTCAACTTCAGTTGCTTCAAATAGAATTTTTCGGCAACCATTTATTTCTGGTTGCTGTTTCGTCGTGTTTAGCAATAAGAACTGAAATTTGGTTGGAATATTGGTAAAAATTACTACAAAATGGCGAACACCTTCATTTGGGACCATGATATGTATGCCATCTATACATCCGACAACTCCCGCGAACTTTGTTTTCGAATAAAAACTTTCATTTTTTCAAATTTTACACAGTTTTTTCTCTATTAGACCGACAACTTCGGTCAAAACCACCGACATTGTGGATTGAGCCGTGCCAAGGTTGAAGTCATTGCCTCCGAAAAAAAAACATAGGGCTGCACACACTTTTAAGAGAGACAGAATTGCTGTTGACCGTCGGGATTTATCTCTTAAATGCCTTCCAATAGATGATACGCCTTGCACATCATTTTCATCATCAAAACATAGTTCCAGTTTTCCAGCTTATCATCACTTAAAATTATTTGTTCTGAAATATTCTATTAAATTTTTTGTTTGTTTACAATATATCTAGTTTCAGAAGTGTCAAAACAGTATTGTCGACAGCATGAATTCAATATCAAATTCATGCAAATTAAAGAAGAATTGTTAATAAGTAACGAAGACACTTTTGCAATTAAATTAGCGTGATTTAAATATATTTCAACTCCTGAATTAGGTGGAATGTAAGAACAAGATCAGAATATAGAGTTACCAAGAAATGTAAATTTTGCAGAGACAAATTCAATATCCTGATCAACTGAAACTTCAACAAATTCAGAAGGAATCGTGTTATGAACTGAATTGAATTTAAAGATTTTTAAATCACTATCGGATAAATCGTTTATTTTAGATTTTACATAGTCACGGATATTATCAGTAGAGGTGTTAGGGTGAAGCCTAGATATAAACACGGTTTTACGTGGAGCTACAACAATGTAGAAAGTTTTAGAGTTGAAATCCTGAAATTTGGATTTAGGAGGTGTATGATTGGGGTATGTAGGACGTTTAGGAAATTGTGTACTAAATTTTGTAAAATTTAGATTTTTATGCGATACAGTATATTCGGCACAACAAAAATTGATTGAAAACTAGACTTTCTGAACAAAAGTCCAATAATAAAAGACAAGCCTTTGGAACAACACAAGAAAATAATTACAAAAGACGTTATACATTAGAATTGCTACACATACTAAATACCTCAAATGACATCAGAATGCACACATATACAGAAACTTAGTGTATAAAAACTCACCACAAAAAAGAAAAACTAAGAGTCTGAACACAACCCATGAGTCAGGAGTCAGTATGTTTAGATGTACAACTTGGTTTGTTGTCTAATTGATTATGATTATATTTATTTAAGTAAAGTTCTTATATACTAATAACAAAGTTACACGTATAAGCTTAAAATTTTTCCAGTAGATGGATCGAATATGATTTGTCGATGACCATTTAATGTGGGGACCAACTTTTGATATCAGACACCAAATAGTACAATGAATTTTAGCAAACAATTAAATCGTGTGAATTCGATGGGATTTGCAACATTGGAAAATTATTACAAACCTGCACTACACCTTCCTTTTCCGGAAGAATTATCATACAAAATTGATTTTTATGATCATTCTTAGTTTTTTACATATTTTTCTTTTATTACTTTCTAGTTTATGTCCTACTAAATTTCTTAGTGAAACTAATGGGTCGATTACGGATGGTAACCATAGTTTTTGTTGCCAAATTTGAATTATGGATAGCAACTGCTGTCAACTTCAGTTGCTTCAAATAGAATTTTTCGGCAACCATTTATTTCTGGTTGCTGTGTCGTCGTGTTTAGCAATAAGAACTGAAATTTGGTTGGAATATTGGTAAAAATTACTACAAAATGGCGAACACCTTCATTTGGGACCATGATATGTATGCCATCTATACATCCGACAACTCCCGCGAACTTTGTTTTCGAATAAAAACTTTCATTTTTTCAAATTTTACACAGTTTTTTCTCTATTAGACCGACAACTTCGGTCAAAACCACCGACATTGTGGATTGAGCCGTGCCAAGGTTGAAGTCATTGCCTCCGAAAAAAAACCATAGGGCTGCACACACTTTTAAGAGAGACAGAATTGCTGTTGACCGTCGGGATTTATCTCTTAAATGCCTTCCAATAGATGATACGCCTTGCACATAATTTTCATCATCAAAACATAGTTCCAGTTTTCCAGCTTATCATCACTTAAAATTATTTGTTCTGAAATATTCTATTAAATTTGTTGTTTGTTTACAATATATCTAGTTTCAGAAGTGTCAAAACAGTATTGTCGACAGCATGAATTCAATATCAAATTCATGCAAATTAAAGAAGAATTGTTAATAAGTAACGAAGACACTTTTGCAATTAAATTAGCGTGATTTAAATATATTTCAACTCCTGAATTAGGTGGAATGTAAGAACAAGATCAGAATATAGAGTTACCAAGAAATGTAAATTTTGCAGAGACAAATTCAATATCCTGATCAACTGAAACTTCAACAAATTCAGAAGGAATCGTGTTATGAACTGAATTGAATTTAAAGATTTTTAAATCACTATCGGATAAATCGTTTATTTTAGATTTTACATAGTCACGGATATTATCAGTAGAGGTGTTAGGGTGAAGCCTAGATATAAACACGGTTTTACGTGGAGCTACAACAATGTAGAAAGTTTTGGAGTTGAAATCCTGAAATTTGGATTTAGGAGGTGTATGATTGGGGTATGTAGGACGTTTAGGAAATTGTGTACTAAATTTTGTAAAATTTGGATTTTTATGCGATACAGTATATTCGGCACAACAAAAATTGATTGAAAACTAGACTTTCTGAACAAAAGTCCAATAATAAAAGACAAGCCTTTGGAACAACACAAGAAAATAATTACAAAAGACGTTATACATTAGAATTGCTACACATACTAAATACCTCAAATGACATCAGAATGCACACATATACAGAAACTTAGTGCATAAAAACTCACCACAAAAAAGAAAAACTAAGAGTCTGAACACAACCCATGAGTCAGGAGTCAGTATGTTTAGATGTACAACTTGGTTTGTTGTCTAATTGATTATGATTATATTTATTTAAGTAAAGTTCTTATATACTAATAACAAAGTTACACGTATAAGCTTAAAATTTTTCCAGTAGATGGATCGAATATGATTTGTCGATGACCATTTAATGTGGGGACCAACTTTTGATATCAGACACCAAATAGTACAATGAATTTTAGCAAACAATTAAATCGTGTGAATTCGATGGGATTTGCAACATTGGAAAATTATTACAAACCTGCACTACACCTTCCTTTTCCGGAAGAATTATCATACAAAATTGATTTTTATGATCATTCTTAGTTTTTTACATATTTTTCTTTTATTACTTTCTAGTTTATGTCCTACTAAATTTCTTAGTGAAACTAATGGGTCGATTACGGATGGTAACCATAGTTTTTGTTGCCAAATTTGAATTATGGATAGCAACTGCTGTCAACTTCAGTTGCTTCAAATAGAATTTTTCGGCAACCATTTATTTCTGGTTGCTGTTTCGTCGTGTTTAGCAATAAGAACTGAAATTTGGTTGGAATATTGGTAAAAATTACTACAAAATGGCGAACACCTTCATTTGGGACCATGATATGTATGCCATCTATACATCCGACAACTCCCGCGAACTTTGTTTTCGAATAAAAACTTTCATTTTTTCAAATTTTACACAGTTTTTTCTCTATTAGACCGACAACTTCGGTCAAAACCACCGACATTGTGGATTGAGCCGTGCCAAGGTTGAAGTCATTGCCTCCGAAAAAAAACCATAGGGCTGCACACACTTTTAAGAGAGACAGAATTGCTGTTGACCGTCGGGATTTATCTCTTAAATGCCTTCCAATAGATGATACGCCTTGCACATCATTTTCATCATCAAAACATAGTTCCAGTTTTCCAGCTTATCATCACTTAAAATTATTTGTTCTGAAATATTCTATTAAATTTTTTGTTTGTTTACAATATATCTAGTTTCAGAAGTGTCAAAACAGTATTGTCGACAGCAATTGAGAAAAGTTGATATTCATTTCAGTGGCGTTGCCAGTTGAAGTCGCAACTGGAGTTTGGTTGCTATCCATAATCGACCCATAATTTCCTATTTTTACCAAAGTAAAGTCATTGTTTTCCCTATCATATAATTTATTTTGTTTTATTTTAGACTTTTCTATCATTAATTTGGCACGTTTGTATGCTATATCTAGCCTATGGATCAATCTTATCTGTAATACGTAAATTTACAAGTTGTGTAGGGGGTCTTCCAAATACTAGCTCATAAGGACTGTAAGAACAATAGTGGTAATATCTTAGCCAAACATCCCAAAGGATATGTATGAGCGTATATACTCATGTAATGATGTATGACTGCGCTCTACTGTGCCAAGTGTTTGGTGTTGATACGCAGTTGATGTTAATTTATCAATATTGAGATACTTACAGATATGATATTAAAGAATTTTAATATTCTGTACCCTGATCCGTTATGAACGTCTTCATTGGGCCATAGTTCAGAACGAAATGTTCAACAATTGCCTTTGCTACTGCTTTAGCGATTTTATCAGTACTGGAATTGTTACAAGATAATTTGTTAGGTCACAAATCAGTATTGCTTTCGCCATTAGTGAATGTTCTTGAGGCATATGAAACCGGGAGTTGCACTCCTTTATACTGTTGCCTAAGTACTGCACCACATGCGTGCTTGCTGGCATCTGTGGTTATGCGAAATTCTTTTCTGAAGTCTGGGTATTGTAGCAGAGTTGGTTTCATATGTTCACTCGGATGCCATATTACATTGGGATGTCCATTCGAATGGGACGTTCTTTTTGCAGAGCCTTGTTAAGTGACGAGAGTGGTCGGAGGAATTTTTAATGAAGCGTCTTTAATAGTTACAAAATGCAACAAATCGCTTTACACTATCGGCGTCGGTCGGGATGGGGTATCTTTTAATGACGTTATATTTACTCTCGTCTGGAAGTATGCCCTTATCTGTACATTTATGTCCAAGAAACGTCATTTCATGCATGAAAAACGAACATTTTTCGGGATGTAGTTTCAAATTTTTTTGTCTGCATAACTGAAAAATATTTCTCAAATTCTTATACATGTGTTTTTCAGATCAACCTATTACCGAATCATCCATGTAGAGAAATGCTTGGGACTGGGAAGAAGAGGAACGATCCCCCAACAAAAGGCGCGACGAGCAGCAGCTACCACCCAGAAGACGGCAACAATCCAGCTGCAGGTCTGGTCAGGGAGAGAGTAGAAGAGAGCGGCCTAGTTTCTGACAATATTCCTGCGGGCTATGCCAAGACGATCATGCCATATATACGTGCCCCAGGTTTCGTGAGCAGACTCCATATCAACGGTATGAAACGGTAGAAAGGAGAGGGTACTGCCGGAATTGTCTGCCAATGAGTCATCTAGCCCCAGATTGCTCGAGCTTGACTAGTTGTCGAAGGTGCGACTACAGACACCACACATTACTACTTGGGGCTCCGCAGTTGAAAACAAGCTTTCGCTTGACGAAAAGTTGAAATCCTGAAATTTGGATTTAGGAGGTGTATGATTGGGGTATGTAGGACGTTTAGGAAATTGTGTACTAAATTTTGTAAAATTTAGATTTTTATGCGATATAGTATATTCTGGCACAACAAAAATTGATTAAAAACTAGACTTTCTGAACATTAGTCCAATAATAAAAGACAAGCCTTTGGAACAACACAAGAAAATAATTACAAAAGACGCTATACATTAGAATTGCTACACATACTAAATACCTCAAATGACATCAGAATGAATTATAAAACAGACACATACCACTGTGCATATACAGAAACTTAGTCCATAAAAACTCACCACAAAAAAACAAAAACTAAGAGTCTGAACACAACCCATGAGTCAGGAGTCAGTATGTTTAGATGTACAACTTGGTTTGTTGTCTAATTGGTTATGATTATATTTATTTAAGTAAAGTTCTTATATACTAATTACAAAGTTACACGTATAAGCTTAAATTTAATAGTGTTAGTGTGCGTGTGATTTGGTAAACATTTGCGTCAACGTATTCCCGTTGCCTCAGTAGATGGATCGAATATGATTTGTCGATGGCCATTTAATGTGGGGACCAACTTTTGATATTAGACACCAAATATTGAAATGAATTTTAGCAAACAATTAAATCGTGGGAACTGTGAATTTGATGAGAATTGCAACATTGGAAAATTATTACAAACCTGCACTACACCTTCCTTTTCCGGAAGAATTATCATACAAAATTGATTTTTATGATCATTCTTAGTTTTTTACATATTTTTCTTACGATACAATTGCTTAATATTAGTTTTTTTTTTATTTTTATTACCTTCTAGTTTATGTCCTACTAAATTTCTTAGTGAAACTAATGGGTCGATTAAGGATGGTAACCATAGTTTTAGTTGCCAAATTTGAATTATGTATAGCAACTGTTGTCAACTTCAGTTGCTTCAAATAGAATTTTTCGGCAACCATTTATTTCTGGTTGCTGTTTTGTCGAGTTTAGCAATAAGAACTGAAATTTGGTTGGAATTATGTTAAATATTACTACAAAATGGCGAACACCTTCATTTGGGACCATGATATGTATGCCATCTATACATCCGACAACTCCCGCGAACTTTGTTTGCGAATAAAAACGTTTATTCTTCCAAATTTTACACAGTTTTTTCTCTAATAGCCCGACAACTTCGGTCAAAACCACCGACATTGTGGATTGAGCCGTGCCAAGGTTGAAGTCAATGTGCATATACAGAAACTTAGTCCATAAAAACTCACCACAAAAAAGAAAAACTAAGAGTCTGAACACAACCCATGAGTCAGGAGTCAGTATGTTTAAATGTACAACTTGGTTTGTTGTCTAATTGATTATGATTATATTTATTTAAGTAAAGTCCCTATATACTAATTACAAAGTTACACGTATAAGCTTAAATTTAATAGTGTTAGTGTGCGTGTGATTTGGTAAACATTTGCGTCAACGTATTCCCGTTGCCTCAGTAGAAGGATCGAATATGATTTGTCGATGACCATTTAATGTGGGGACCAACTTTTGATATCAGACACCAAATATTGAAATGAATTTTAGCAAACAATTAAATCGTGAGAACTGTGAATTTGATGGGTATTGCAGGATGATAACTGTCTTAAGGAATTACATATGGAGAGCCTCTAAAGATTGAGATATTTAACGTAGACGAAAATACTAAATCTAATAGTTTCTCTTCAACATTCAATACGTCATTTACCTGGTAAAGGCAGAGTTCAACAATTTTATCCCAAAAAGCATCGAATACAATTGGATAAGTCGAGGGAACATAATCCAATATATTATCGCCCGGTATCCAAGATACACCTGGAAGGTTGAAATCTCCCATGCAAATTAAAGAAGAATTGTTATTAAGTAACGAAGACTCTTTTGCAATTAAATTAGCGTGATTTAAATATATTTCAACTCCTGAATTAGATGGAATGTACGAACAAGATAAGAATATAGAGTTACCAAGAAATGTCAATTTTGCAGAAACAAATTCAATTTCCTGATCAACTGAAACTTCAACAAATTCAGAAGGAATCGTGTTATGAACTGCAATAAGAACTCCTCCTCCTTTTTTAGATGTTCTATCTTTCCTAAAAACTTGATAATTATCGGAAAATACCTCTGTATCGAGTACATCAGGTTTAAGCCATGTCTCGGTAAAAATAATTACTTTACAATCACTATGGAAACTTTTAAGAAACACATTTCTCAATTTAGTATTAAGGCCTCTAACATTTTGATATAGAATAGGTAAGACAATATTTAGCTTTTTGAAGCAGGTGGAATATTCACAGTTCTAGGAATGTATGGACGTTCCCTGAAAACAAACTCTTTTACCAAGATTGATTTAAAAATTTGTTAGGAACTATTATTTTACATGAAGCAATATCACGAGGTTGAGATGAATTGAATATAAAGATTTTTAAATCACTATCGGATAAATCGTTTCTTTTTAGATTTTACATAGTCACGGATATTATCAGTAGAGGTGTTAGGGTGAAGCCTGGATATAAACACGGTTTTACGTGGAGCTACAACAATGTAGAAAGTTTTAAAGTTGAAATCCTGAAATTTGGATTTAGGAGGTGTATGATTGGGGTATGTAGGACGTTTAGGAAATTGTGTACTAAATTTTGTAAAATTTAGATTTTTATGCGATAAAGTATATTCTGGCACAACAAAAATTGATTAAAAACTAGACTTTCTAAACATAAGTCCAATAATAAAGGACAAGCCTTTGGAACAACACAAGCAAATAATTACAAAAGACGATATACATTAGAATTGCTACACATACTAAATACCTCAAATGACATCAGAATGAATTATAAAACAGACACATACCACTGTGCATATACAGAAACTTAGTCCATAAAAACTCACCACAAAAAACAAAAACTAAGAGTCTGAACACAACCCATGAGTCAGGAGTCAGTATGTTTAGATGTACAACTTGGTTTGTTGTCTAATTGATTATGATTATATTTATTTAAGTAAAGTTCTTATATACTAATTACAAAGTTACACGTATAAGCTTAAATTTAATAGTGTGCGTGTGATTTGGTAAACATTTGCGTCAACGTATTCCCGTTGCCTCAGTAGATGGATTGAATATGATTTGTCGATGACCATTTAATGTGGGGACCAACTTTTGATATCAGACACCAAATATTGAAATGAATTTTAGCAAACAATTAAATCTTGGGAACTGTTAATTTGATGGGAATTGCAACAGTGGAAAATTATTACAAACCTGCACTACACCTTCCTTTTCCGGAAGAATTATCATACAAAATTGATTTTTATGATAATTCTTAGTTTTTTACATATTTTTCTTTTATTACTTTCTAGTTTATGTCCTACTAAATTTCTTAGTGAAACTAATGGGTCGATTACGGATGGTAACCATAGTTTTAGTTGCCAAATTTGAATTATGGATAGCAACTGCTGTCAACTTCAGTTGCTTCAAATAGAATTTTTCGGCAACCATTTATTTCTGGTTGCTGTTTCGTCGTGTTTAGCAATAAGAACTGACATTTGGTTGGAATAATGGTAAAAATTACTACAAAATGGCGAACACCTTCATTTGGGACCATGATATGTATGCCATCTATACATCCGACAACTCCCGCGAACTTTGTTTTCGAATAAAAACTTTTATTCTTTCAAATTTTACACAGTTTTTTCTCTATTAGACCGACAACTTCCGTCAAAACCATCGACATTGTGGATTGAGCTGTGCCAAGGTTGAAGTCATTGCCTCCGAAAAAAACCCATAGAGCGGCACACACTTTTAAGAGAGAAACAATTGCTGTTGACCGTCGGGATTTATCTCTTAAATGCCTTCCAATGCCTTGCACATCATTTTCATCATCAAAACATAGTTCCAGTTTTCCAGCTTATCATCACTTAAAATTATTTGTTCTGAAATATTCTATTAAATTTTTTGTTTGTTTACAATATATCTAGTTTCAGAAGTGTCAAAACAGTATTGTCGACAGCAATTGAGAAAAGTTGATATTCATAATGTTAAGATTTATTTCAGTGGCGTTGCCAGTTGAAGTCGCAACTGGAGTTTGGTTGCTATCCATAATCGACCCATAATTTCCCATTTTTCCCAAAGTAAAGTCATTGTTTTCCCTATCATATAATTTATTTTGTTTTATTTTAGACTTTTCTATCATTAATTTGGCACGTTTGTATGCTATTTCTAGCCTATGGATCAATCTTATCTGTAATACCTAAATTTACAAGTTGTGTAGGGGGTCTTCCAAATACTAGCTCATAAGGACTGTAAGAACAATATTGGTAATATCTTAGCCAAACATCCCAAAGAATATGTATGAGCGTATATACTCATGTAATGATGTATGACTGAGCTCTACTGTGCCAAGTGTTTGGTGTTGATACGCAGTTGATGTTAATTTATCAATATTGAGATACTTACAGACATCTGACATTAAAGAATTTTAATATTCTCTACCCCGATCCGTTATGAACGTCTTCATTGGGCCATAGTTCAGAACGAAATGTTCAACAATTGCCTTTGCTACTGTTTTAGCGATTCTATCAGTACTGGAATTGTTACAAGACAATTTGTTAGGTCACAAATCAGTTTTGCTTTCGCCATTAGTGAATGTTCTTGAGGCATATGAAACCGGGAGTTGCACTCCTTTATACTGTTGCCTAAGTACTGCACCACATGCGTGCTTGCTGGCATCTGTGGTTATGCGAAATTCTTTTCTGAAGTCTGGGTATTGTAGCAGAGTTGGTTTCATATATTCACTCGAATGCCATATTACATTGGAATGTCCATTCGAATGGGACGTTCTTTTTGCAGAGCCTTGTTAAGTGACGAGAGTTGTCGGAGGAATTTTTAATGAAGCGTCTTTAATAGTTACGAAATGCAACAAAACGCTTTACACTATCGGCGTCGGTCGGGATGGGGTATCTTTTAATGACGTTATATTTACTCTCGTCTGGAAGTATGCCCTTATCTGTACATTTATGTCCAAGAAACGTCATTTTATGCATGAAGAAGGAACATTTTTCGGAATGTAGTTTCAAATTTTTTTTGTCTGCATAACTGAAAAACATCTCTCAAATTCTTATACATGTGTTTTTCAGAACAACCTATTACCAAATCATCCATGTAGAGAAATGCTTGGGACTGGGAAGAAGAGGAGCGATCCCCCAACAAAAGGCGCGACGAGCAGCAGCTACCACCCAGAAGACGGCAACAATCCAGCAGCAGGTCTGGTCAGCGAGAGTGTAGAAGAGAGCGGCAATATTCCTGCGGGCTATGCCAAGACGATCATGCCATATATACGTGCCCCAGGTTTCGTGAGCAGACTCCATATCAACGGTATGAAACCGTAGAAAGGAGAGGGTACTGCCGAAACTGTCTGCCAAGAAGTCATCTAGCCCCAGATTGCTCGAGCTTGACTAGTTGTCGAAGGTGCGACTACAGACACCACACATTACTACTTGGGGCTCCGCAGTTGGAAATATCTTTGCAACCAGCCCCGATTGTTGTTGCACCATCTACATGGGACCTGATATTCGTTCCAAGTGCTCTGGTGCGTGTTGTAGCCGAAAGTATCGATTCCTGGAAGGCTGTAAGGGTACTTTTCTGTCATTCGGCAACCATGTCAAAGATTGGATACTCAACATTCCAAAGACTTGGTTTGCGATCATTCACGCACCAGAACCACCGATTTACGACATTCAAGATCATGGCCAGACAAAACAACAACACTTGGGCTTTGAAAGTCAACGCTTTGATCACCGACGAATTGCCACGAAGACCCTACTCGGACCCATCATTAGAAGACCCTATATCATATTTTACTCAACAAGCTCTCGCTTGACGAAAAGTCAAAATTTTAGTGAAAAGTAAAAAAGACTAGGTATCAAACATCAATTTCAATTGTGGATGAACCGATAGAGCTGAAATCCCAAATCTTGGATTTAGTATCACTGTGGGGTGGTAGGATTGGGATATGTAGAAAGTTTTGGAGTTGAAATCCTGAAATTTGGATTTAGGAGGTGTATGATTGGGGTATGTAGGACTTTTAGGAAATTGTGTACTAAATTTTGTAAAATTTAGATTTTTATGCGATAAAGTATATTCTAGCACAACAAAAATTGATTAAAAACTAGACTTTCTGCACATAAGTCCAATAATAAAAGACAAGCCTTTGGAACAACACAAGAAAATAATTACAGAAGACGATGTACATTAGAAATGCTACACATACTAAATACACCAAGTGACGTCGGAATGAATTATAAGACACACATACCACTGTGAACACATACAGAAACTTAGTCCATAAAAACTCACCACAAAAAACAAAAACTAAGAGTCTGAACACAACCCATGAGTCAGGAGTCAGTATGTTTAGATGTACCACGTGGTTTGTTGTCTAATTGATTATGATTATATTTATTTAAGTAAAGTTCTTATATACTAATTACAAAGTTACACGTATAAGCTTAAATTTAATAGTGTTAGTGTGCGTATGATTTGGCAAACATTTGCGTCAACGTATTCCCGTTGCCTCAGTAGATGGATCGAATATGATTTGTCGATGACCATTTAATGTGGGGACCAACTTTTGATATCAGACACCAAATATTGAAATGAATTTTAGCAAACAATTAAAACTTGGTAACTGTTAATTTGATGAGAATTGCAACATTTTAAAATTATTACAAACCTGCACTACACCTTCCTTTTCCGGAAAAATTATCATACAAAATTGATTTTTATGATCATTCTTAGTTTTTTACATATTTTTCTTACGATACAATTGCTTAATATTAGTTTTTTTATTTTTATTACCTTCTAGTTTATGTCCTACTAAATTTCTTAGTGAAACTAATGGGTCGATTACGGATGGTAACCATAGTTTTAGTTGCCAAATTTGAATTATGGATAGCAACTGTTGTCAACTTCAGTTGCTTCAAATAGAATTTTTCGGCAACCATTTATTTCTGGTTGCTGTTTTGTCGTGTTTAGCAATAAGAACTGAAATTTGGTTGGAATAATGGTAAAAATTACTACAAAATGGCGAACACCTTCATTTGGGACCATGATATGTATGCCATCTATACATCCGACAACTCCCGCGAACTTTGTTTTCGAATAAAAACGTTTATTCTTCCAAAAACGTTTCTTCGGTCAAAACCACCGACATTGTGGATTGATCCGGCCAAGGTTGAAGTCATTGCCTCCCAAAAAACGTAGAGCTGCACACACTTTTAAGAGAGAAGGAATTGCTGTTGACCGTCGGGATTTATCTCTTAAATGCCTTCCAATAGATGATACGCCTTGCACATAATTTTCATCATCAAAACATAGTTCCAGTTTTCTAGGTTATCATCACTTAAAATTATTTTTTCTGAAATATTTTTTGTTTGTTTACAATATATCTAGTTTCAGAAGTGTCAAAACAGTATTATCAACAGCAACTGAGAAAAGTTGATATTCATATTGTTAAGATTTATTTCAGTGGCGTTGCCAGTTGAAGTCGCAACTGGAGTTTGGTTGCTATCCATAATCGACCCATAATTTCCTATTTTTCCCAAAGTAAAGTCATTTTTTTCCCTATCATATAATTTCTTTTTGGCACGTTTGTATGCTATTTCTAGCCTATATTTAGTTTCCTTAGCATAATCATATATATTACACAATGGATCAATCTTATCTGTAATACCTAAATTTACAAGTTGTGTAGGGGGTCTTCCAAATACTAGCTCATAAGTACTGTAAGAACAATATTGGTAATATCTTAGCCAAACATCCCAAAGCATATGTATGAGCGTATATACTCATGTAATGGTGTATGACTGCGCTCTACTGTGCCAAGTGTTTGGTGTCGATACGCAGTTGATGTTAATTGATTGAGATACTTACAGACATCTGACATTAAAGAATTTTATGAACGTCTTCATTGGGACATAGTTCAGAACGAAATGTTCAACAATTGCCTTTGCTACTGTTTTAGCGATTTTATCAGTACTGGAATTGTTACAAGATAATTTGTTAGGTAACAAATCAGTATTGCTTTCGCCATTAGTGAATGTTCTTGAGGCATATGAAACCGGGAGTTGCACTTCTTTATACTGTTGCCTAATACTGCACCACATGCGTGCTTGCTGGCATCTGTGGTTATCAAATTCTTTTCTGAAGTCTGGGTATTGTAGCAGAGTTGGTTTCATATATTCACTCGAATGCCATATTACATTGGGATGTCCATTCGAATGGGACGTTCTTTTTGCAGAGCCTTGTTAAGTGACGAGAGTTGTCGGAGGAATTTTTAATGAAGCGTCTGTAATAGTTACAAAATGCAACAAAACGCTTTACACTATCAGCGTCGGTCGGGATGGGGTATCTTTTAATGACGTTATATTTACTCTCATCTGGAAGTATACCCTTACCTGTACATTTATGTCAATGCCGAAAACATCGCTGTACTCCACACATAGTTTTGTTAGTCCTTTTTCAATGAGAGGTGGAAAATTTAACTTTCCAATATCTTTTTTGTCCTTTTATCCTGCTGTGGTGTGACCGATACTATTTCATATTTTTATATGGATTCAAATTGAATGTCCTTTCCTTTTATTGCAGCGTCTTCCGTAGTCGTATTATTCTTATCAAAGCGACTTCACTGTCTACTATTGTGCTGGCTACAACTATGCCTGGTTGAAGTTCTTGATTTGGTACTAATACTGGAAAATTCTCAGGAACGATATGAAATTTATGAGGAACAAGGAAACTTCTTATTCTAAGATCTACATCAAAAGATGCTAAAGATTTTATTATTTCTTTTCCGATGCCAGATAATTTAGTTATATTAGTAGTATTCAAGTTTTCGTATTGTCCAAATGTATTTTTCAGCAACGATATGTCGGCACCTGTGTCAACAAGTAATGTTAGCGGGTAATTTGTTTCAGTGTTCTTAACTTGTGTGAAATTGCCCAGACTGAGATCAAAAGGGTATATTTTAATTATTCCGGACTGCTCAAGGGGCTAAGATCGTTTTCAGAATATGTCATAATCATTTCGGTGTTTATCTCCTTGCCTGTTAAAGGCACCCCTTTTATTGTTGTAACGATTTTCATGATAATGACCTTTTCCTCATTGTTTATAATACAACACCACATTATCAATGTCAGTTGCTTCTGTGTGCAACTATTGACGAATTTGGATATGGCGTCATTCATTGTATTGAAATTGCCTGTTTCCATGATAACTTTTACTTTATCGATAGAGCAATTTTTTGTCATGGCTTTGTGGCCATATCGTTTTCAACCCATTGGAGCATTAAGCTGCTTCGAGCGATTTTGTCAAGTCGGCAAATTTCCTTAGTGCATAAGTTTGCTGTTTTAAATTTATGAGTCTTGCGGTAACGACATCCACTGATTCGCCTTTAACAGTTCTTTTTAATGTATCTATTATCAGACTTAAAGAAGTTTCGTTGCTTATTAAATTTCTTGCTTTGCGTTTTAATTTGGTTTCTACCAATAAGACTGCTACCAACTCATGCGATTGCTTGATAACTTGTCAAATTTGCTACTTTTCCATCAAAGTCTGGAATAAGACTTGAGGCTGTTTTTAAGAATTCGACCACTGTTTGAAAAATTTTCGCTGGTTCTGTATGTTTTGAAGGTATTTGGACTGTCTCGTGAAGATGTTGTGTTAGTTTCAATTCTATTCCTTTTCTTTCTGCTACATTTATTAGTTTTCCCCTAACGTCTGCAAAAAATGCTTCAGCTGCAATATTGTGTCCTGTAGTGAGGCGTTCGTAGTGTACATTGAGCACTGCCTTGATTTCTTCTAGAACAATAAATAGATTTCTAAGATGTTTGTCAACTGTTTCTTGTCTTGGTGGCCTATCTGTATTTATGATTTCTCAAATTCTTCTTTAAGTTGTATACAATTTCCAACTATTGTTTGCAAGTCCATCTAGAAAAATTTTAGTTCTGTTTTTATTTAATTATTTTTATTTTCTAAATTCTTTCCAAATCATTCCCACGACTAATGTGTCTTTTTCTGAGTGATCTTTTGTGTAATATATAAATTTTAACTAATAAATTATAGAAATTAATAACAGATACCTTATAGAATTTAACTGGTCAGTGTGATATATTTACTCAATGTTATTAATTACATTTACATTTTACATAACATTTTCGCCCATTTTAGATATATATATATATATATATATATATATGTTATATTAAAATTATATTAGAAAAAAAGTTATAAATTTGCCAAGAGCGATAACACAGGCTAGTGTATGGGGAGCACTTAGTTTTACAAAATTATTTTTGTTTTTCTTAATGATAAGTATTCTTTAATTTCTTTATCTAGTGCATCTATTTGATGCAATAATTCAGTGCTTCTTGCCCAATGGTAGTGGCGGCTCACTATTAATAATCCTGAGGATTATGGCCATGATAATGACCTTTTCCTCATTGTTTATAATACAACACCACATTATCAATGTCAGTTGCTTCTGTGTGCAACTATTGACGAATTTGGATATGGCGTCATTCATTGTATTGAAATTGCCTGTTTCCATGATAACTTTTACTTTATCGATAGAGCAATTTTTTGTCATGGCTTTAATAGCTTGTTGCGTGCTGTATTTTGTGGCCATATCCTTTGTCAACCCATTGGAGCATTAAGCTGCTTCGAGCGATTTTGTCAAGTCGGCAAATTTCCTTAGTGCATAAGTTTGCTGTTTTAAATTTTTGAGTCTTGCGGTAACGACATCCACTGATTCGCCTTTAACAGTTCTCTTTAATGTATCTATTATCAGACTTAAATTTCTATTATTAAATTTCTTGCTTTGCGTTTTAATTTGGTTTCTACCAATAAGACTGCTACCAACTCATGCGATTGCTTGATAACTTGTCAAATTTGCTACTTTTCCATCAAAGTCTGGAATAAGACTTGAGGCTGTTTTTAAGAATTCGACCAATGTTTGATTGCGTGCTGTATTTTGTGGCCATATCGTTTGTCAACCCATTGGAGCATTAAGCTGCTTCGAGCGATTTTGTCAAGTCGGCAAATTTCCTTAGTGCATAAGTTTGCTGTTTTAAATTTATGAGTCTTGCGGTAACGACATCCACTGATTCGCCTTTAACAGTTCTCTTTAATGTATCTATTATCAGACTTAAATTTCTATTATTTCTATTATTAAATTTCTTGCTTTGCGTTTTAATTTGATTTCTACCAATAAGACTGCTACCAACTCATGCGATTGCTTGATAACTTGTCAAATTTGCTACTTTTCCATCAAAGTCTGGAATAAGACTTGAGGCTGTTTTTAAGAATTCGACCACTGTTTGAAAATTTTTCGCTGGTTCTGTATGTTTTGAAGGTATTTGGACTGTCTCGTGAAGATGTTGTGTTAGTTTCAATTCTATTCCTTTTCTTTCTGCTACATTTATTAGTTTTCCCCTAACGTCTGCAAAAAATGCTTCAGCTGCAGTATTGTGTCCTATTGTGAGGCGTTCGTAGTGTACATTGAGCACTGCCTTGATTTCTTCTAGAACAATAAATAGATTTCTAAGATGTTTGTCAACTGTTTCTTGTCTTGGTGGCCTATCTGTATTTATGATTTCTCAAATTCTTCTTTAAGTTGTATACAATTTCCAACTATTGTTTGCAAGTCCATATAGAAAAATTTTAGTTCTGTTTTTATTTAATTATTTTTATTTTCTAAATTCTTTCCAAATCATTCCCACGACTAATGTGTCTTTTTCTGAGTGATCTTTTGTGTAATATATAAATTTTAACTAATAAATTACATAAATTAATAACAGATACCTTATAGAATTTAACTGGTCAGTGTGATATATTTACTCAATGTTATTAATTAAATTTACATTTTACATAACATTTTCGCCCATTTTAGATATATATATATATATATATATATATATGTATTTTTTATATTAAAATTATATTAGAAAAAAAGTTATAAATTTGCCAAGAGCGATAACACAGGCTAGTGTATGGGGAGCACTTAGTTTTACAAACTTATTTTTGTTTTTTTTAATGATAAGTATTCTTTAATTTCTTTATCTAGTGCATCTATTTGATGCAATAATTCAGTGCTTCTTGCCCAATGGTAGTGGCGGCTCACTATTAATAATCCTGAGGATTATGGCCTTCTTCCGGCGTCTGATGGCTCTTCTTCGTTTGGTTTGTGGCACTTGTTCCTAGAGCACTTTTAGTGCATTAGTGTTAGTGTGCGTGTGTTTTGGTAAACGTTTGCGTCAACGTATTCCCGTTGTTCCTTTTTGATTGTGTTTTTGTAATCAGGAGATTCCAAGTTATACAAAATATACTTATTTCTTGAATCAATATTTCTTGCATTTTATTTTATTAAAAACGTCCACAATCTTGTGTTTAGTCTCTTAGTCTAGTTCTATCGACGCAAGTGGCTTTTCTTACAAAAACTTAAGATGGTTGACGATGTCAACCGAAATATTGGAAATTAAATAAAGGAAAAAATAAAATCAAAAATAAAACATCTTAAGGTCAGTGACTTAAGCCGAAATAAATCAACTAAAAAATTCGAATTTTTATCAAAGAAAAAAAAAACAAAAATGTTGAAATTATTCAACTTTATACTTTTATAATGCGTATTTGGGTAACAATCATTGAAATACAGGCATTCATGGCACATTTATACAAGGTAGGGTAGCTTTGTTATGTGTGCTTTCCAGGGGTATGATTTAGCCGCCACGCCAGCTCAGGTCCTCCCTACGGGCTATGGGGCTTCAACCCTCTAAACATACCAATCACACAAACATTGAATTGAGGTGAATATTTTTAACTTCCTGCACCACTACTCTACTACCATCTGGGAAACATTCATACATGGGGATCTTTGTGTCAGACCCACCCAACCAATAGTTGTTGACCGGTTCGTGCGATCCAACGTTGGGTTTAGTTCGCTGGTATGCGGTTTTATTGTTCAACACCTATCTTCGGTTCGTGCCCCATGCCTACAAGCAGGTATATTTGTGAGTGGTGTCCCGTGATTGTTGCTGTTGTTTTAAAAAAAATGTGTGTGCTTTTACCCTCCTATCGTGTTTTATTCCCTATTTGTTTAATGTTTGTGCCTCTCCATTCTTTTATCATTGTAACTGTGTGTTGGTGATACCCAAGGATACTAAGCGGTTTTACTGATAATTATTCGTATACATGGGGATTGTATGAGATAAGAATTTGGTCATGGGAGAATACATAATATTGCAACGCAGATCACGTGTTCCTTTTCTATTTATGTGTAACTGTCTATTTATGAACTCAATGAGCGATGGTATTCCACATGTGGTATGTTTTTTGAATTTGAATACTTCGTATAAAAAGCTGGTTCTGCCATCCATCCTAAAAACATTAGTCGACGGAACATAGTGCTAATAAACATTTTTAATTGAAACTACACCTTGTTGCGAGTAGGAACTAAAACTTGAGGAACTCAAATTTGACATTTGTCCCGAATCCTGTATCAATTTTATTTTGTGCTCCTTTTGATCGGTCTGCAGAGGCAGATATTAACTTATTTGGGAGTTATGATAAAAACTGTCAACACCACATTGGCTCTGGAGCTGTATCATTAAGCGTGCATTTAAGTGTATTTAAAAACTATTGTTGTTTTTGAAATTATATGATACTACTGACAATTTGTTTCGATACTAATAAACAAAATCAGCTATTTATTCGAAGAATTGGTCCAATCCAAGGAAAATTGAAATTGGGATTCATTTTGAAAAAAAAATGTTATAATTTTATGTGTTATATGTGATTTTCCAATACTATTTATTCACATAATAACCCAGTTGTAACACCACAACTAATGTAATCATCATTATTATTTTTTGAAATGTTTTGTGAATAATTCCTGACTTATACATCGAATGTATGGTTCAGTGCTATATGTGTTAAGAAAATTCGAGCGACAGCCTAAGAACGGAAAGTGTAATTATCTTTTTAAGTCCTTGACATGACATGTACCCACGATATTCCTTTTAGATCTTCAAGTGCGTACATGTTGTTGCCTATTGGCTTCACGATGCTACACTTTATGAATTTTCTTGCAAATTTAGCGTTGAAGTTTTTGCCGAAATCACTTGACATGAAATTTCTTTTGAATACTTCTTGTCCAGGGGCAAAAGTTATTGAGCGTTCACGGGCGTTATATCTTCTTGCACTCTGATCATACGCGTTGCGCATATTCTGCCGAATTTTGTCTCGAATTAATTGCAATTTATCATTATATCATTATTATTCGTTAGTTTAACTATTGAAAACTGAATATATTTCTATGTGAATTACATTCAATGTACACATAGAATGCAAAGGTAACTATTACAAATATACATTGAATACAATATTTACATAACAAGTAGTTATCTAATATACAGTATACAACATCTCCCCTTCAATTATGTTACACATACAAACATAATTTAAGAAAAATGTATACCATAATTAAGCATTAATCAAATTAAAAGAATAAAATAATATTAGGTTCTCTTACGAATCCATCTGGAGTTTCGCCGTATAGTGTTACCATCATCAGATCGGATAATATATGATCTGGGAGATGAAAGGACTTCAATGATAAGAGCTTCTATCCAACCGTCCTTGTCATGATACCACACCTTTTCTCCCTTAGCAAAATCGGATTTAAATCTTACATTTCTGTTATAATATCTTTGGGAAATAGCATGCTTCTCTTCCAATTTTTCTGGCAATTTTTGGATGGAACAGCTCAGTTTTGGCCGCCACTAACGTTCTTGTCTTTCTACTCATAAGCATCTCCGCTGGTGAAGCATTCACATTTTTAAAGGAGTGTTTCTGTATTCCAACAGTGCTAACCATAAATCCTCATTACGGCAAGTAGTTGTTTTCCGTAGATGTTTAGCTATTCCAACAGCTCATTCCGCAAAACCACTTGCTTGTGGGTAATTTGGACTAGTTGTGGTAAGCTTAATTCCAACCTTTGAACAGAATTCACGAAATTCGTATAAGTTAAAAGGCATATTGTCTGAAACAATCTCTAAAGGTATTTCATGAAGTGAAAAACACACTTTCAGAAGCTTTATACATTCTGCAGCTCGTTTTGATTTCATTGGAATAATATCTAAAATCTGGAATAATAATCCGAAACCACCAAATAAGCCTGTGATCCATATTCACAGATGTCAATGACAATCTTGCTAAAAGGTAAAAGAGGAACTTTGCGGCTTATCATAGGTTCTTTAACTTCCGACGGATAATAAGTTTGACATGGCTTACGCATTTTTATCATATTTTCAATACATTTATTAATTTGCGGCCAATATACAATTGTTCTTGTCCTTCGTTTCGTTTTTTTCAATGCCCAAATGAGATAATTGTAGCTGAGCTAGTATGTTTTTCCATTCTTTATGAGGTATTATTAATCTGTCGTTAGAAAATAATATTCCATCATTTAGAAAAATTTCATTTTTGATTTTGCTATAACATCTTAAATTATCTGATAAATTGTCATTACTTTTGGGCCATTAATCACACAGTTTTTAAGTTCACTAAGATATAAATCTTTTGCCGTTGCTTGACGAATTTTTTCAAGGCGATCATCTACTACGTTTACCGTATGAACACATCCGTTAAAATCTTCAATTTTAGGTGTTTTATCATCTTTATCAAAATATCGTGAAAGTAAATCGGATACATAAAGATTTTTTCCAGGAACATGTATTAATTGCGAATCATACTTCAATAATCCCAATTTCATTCTTTGAAGTCGTGACGATGGTATTTTACAAAACTCTTTCCTCATAATAGCAATTAGAGGTTTGTGGTAGGTTCTAATCGTAACCGAATGTCCATATATGTAATAATGAAATTTGCGACTGCAAATACAACTGCAAAAATTCCTTTTCAATTTGCGCATAATTGCACTCTGTTTCTGTAAGACTTCGAGATGAAAAAGCAACTGGTTTCCCATTTTGCATTAAACAACATCCTATTCCAAATTTAGACGCATCTGTTTCAATGATAGTTTACTTTGTTCCATCAAATTTGGTAATGTTGGAGCATTTGCAATTAACAATTTTATTTTTTGCAAACAATCATCATGCGGTTTTTGCCATTCGAATTTTCAACCCTCTTCAGTAAATCACGCAGTGGCTTTGAAATATCGCCCAGTTGTGGAACATAGTCACGTATATAATTAATCATACCCAATAATTTTTGTAAATCATTCTTAGTTCTAGATCTTGTTATTTTCAGAATAGCCTGTATTCCATCAGGATCACATCGCACGCTGGGTTGAGCGGTAGGCAAAGTGGCGATTAATTCAAAAAATGAACTTTAACTTTAATAACCGTTTTTGGTACCGGGTGAAAGAAGATAAAATTCTACATCACTAATTGCCAAAATAAAAGTTCTTAGTTGTTTACTTTATTTGCAGTGTGTCTTCAAAGCTCAGTAATTATTATTATTTTTGCGCGCATTGGTTCAAAGTGAAATTTTGCATATTTCTAGTGATAATTTTTTTAATTAAGACTTCTAAAAGTAAAAATTTTATTATGGAGCCGTCTACTTTAGGTGTTTGAGCATATGAAAAATATTTGTTTATATAAATGTTTTGGAAATATTGAAAATATAAGAAAATTGCTCCAAAAATGAGGTATTTTTGATGTTTGTATTGGAGTTCAACTGAATTATCGGCGAAACTTATTAAACCTCTTATATTTTCTTAAAATATGAAGTTTAAGCTTATAAATTCCAGAAAAACGTTTTGGTGCATTTTTTTGACTTATTAAAGAATTTGTAAAATAACTCAGATAAATGAAGAAACTCAGGAAGCCAGAAATAAGGACTTCAAAAACTATTGGGAGCACTTTTCCAGTAAATTCAGTCGGGAAAATATAATAGAAGACGTCTTTAATAGATTTCTTTAAAGTTCAGATCCATTTATTTCGAGCAAGAGGAAGAGTTGTAAAAAGAAAATACAGGAAATACCTCAGACTGCTTTGGACTTACTTATCCTTACCCAAAAGGAAAATGATAATGGCGACGAAGATTATTTTAACGGATTGAATGATGATTAAGAAGTAAATGAATATTATTATGTAAATTAATTCTATAATGGTTGTGAAGTAAATTGTGATTATGAAATTAATAATACTGTTAAAATTAATAGAATGAAGTAAATAAAAAACCGTACAATTATATTTTTTTAATTATTTGTTCCTGTAATGGTTGTTTGTTTTATTTTTATACTATGGTTTTTGTTTATGAATATTGATCAATAAGATATAATAACATTTTCTAATGTAATGAATTTGAAGAAAAAATCGGATTTAATTTAAAATTTTGGGTATATAAATACAAATTAAATATTTATTAATTTGTATTTTTTTAAGAACAATTTGTTTTCTAAAAGCACGCTATGTATGCTCTAATTTTCAATTACATTTCCTAATTTATCGTTTTTCTTTGAAAATTGTGACATGAGGCCACTTTTTCCAAAATACTAGAAAGGCCATAAAATATTAAAACAACAAATTTTTAATTTTTTTTTTCTAATTATGCTTTTTTATGTATTTATGAATATCCATCAATAAAAAATAAAAATATTTTAAAATGTGTTCACGGATAAGTGAACAGTTTTAGTTGCATAGAGGAGATAAAATACAAAACATAATTTTGTGAATGTACAGTCCACAAAAATAACATGCACATTTAAAGAAGAGGCCTCCGTCGTGGAGGTCACTAAAAAATAACAATTGTCACATGGGGGAATGTTTGAGTTAGATTACGGACGGGAATCTAAACTACAGACTAATAAGCATGTGTAGCGTGTTGCATGCAACGTGGGAGATAACTCGGTGTGAGTGTGTGACCTCCCCATAAGATTATGGCAGGCATGGTACATACCCATGGGCACACATCTTATCTCATATTATGTTTCTCTCTCTTATGTACTAGAATATTAGGTTAAGATTTATTTGTGTTCGTAGTTCTTAAGAAAAAATATTAAATAAAGAAAATCAGTGTAGCACAAACAACCAACCGAACAACTCATTCTCTCCGCGAAACAGGATGCCATCACCAGATATAATTTTTCCAAGTATTTGACCTCTGATACTTTATACTGAATTTTATTTACATTAAATTTTATGTTCTTCTCTCGTGCTCGCTGCAACACTTGCTCTAAAATCTTGTCATGTTCCTCTGCTGTATCTGCAGCTATTAAAATGTCATCAATGAAAACAACCACATTTGGAATGTCTTCAAAATTACGTTCATTATATTTCTGAAAAACTTCTGGACCCATTTTTATACCGAATGACATTCGCTTAAACCTGTAGCATCCAAAAGGTGTATTGACTGTGCATAACTCACTGGCCGCGGAGCTCAGAGCAATTTGCCAAAATCCTTCTTTAAGATCCAAAACTGTGAAATATTTCTTGTTTGCAATTCTAGCCGCTATTGACTCAAATGAGGGTATGTCATTTTAAAGCGAAATATCTCGATTTAGATCAATGCACAAACGAAGTTGACCATTCTTCTTTTCTACGGCACTAAGTTTGAAGCTCTCAAAGTCGGACCATCCACTCGTTCAATCATTTCTCTTTCTACCAATCTATTAAGCTCCTCTTTAACACGATTCATCAACGACAATGGAATTCTTCGAGCAGGTTTAACAACAGGGGTGCAGCCCGGAATGACTTTAATCTCTAGATTTTTAACAAAGCTCCCAAGCCCTTCAAACACATCTTCATTGCTTTTATAAAATCTTCCCTATTATCCTTTAAATAATTAACTTTTTGAATTAGTTTGAATTTTTCGCAAGCTTCTTGACCCATCAAAGGTTCAAACGCAAAATAAAAATATTTTAAAATGTGTTCACGGATAAGTGAACAGTTTTAGTTGCATAGAGGAGATAAAATACAAAACATAATTTTGTGAATGTACAGTCCACAAAAATAACATGCACATTTAAAGAAGAGGCCTCCGTCGTGGAGGTCACTAAAAAATAACAATTGTCACATGGGGGAATGTTTGAGTTAGATTACGGACGGGAATCTAAACTACAGACTAATAAGCATGTGTAGCGTGTTGCATGCAACGTGGGAGATAACTCGGTGTGAGTGTGTGACCTCCCCATAAGATTATGGCAGGCATGGTACATACCCATGGGCACACATCTTATCTCATATTATGTTTCTCTCTCTTATGTACTAGAATATTAGGTTAAGATTTATTTGTGTTCGTAGTTCTTAAGAAAAAATATTAAATAAAGAAAATCAGTGTAGCACAAACAACCAACCGAACAACTCATTCTCTCCGCGAAACAGGATGCCATCACCAGATATAATTTTTCCAAGTATTTGACCTCTGATACTTTATACTGAATTTTATTTACATTAAATTTTATGTTCTTCTCTCGTGCTCGCTGCAACGCTTGCTCTAAAATCTTGTCATGTTCCTCTGCTGTATCTGCAGCTATTAAAATGTCATCAATGAAAACAACCACATTTGGAATGTCTTCAAAATTACGTTCATTATATTTCTGAAAAACTTCTGGACCCATTTTTATACCGAATGACATTCGCTTAAACCTGTAGCATCCAAAAGGTGTATTGACTGTGCATAACTCACTGGCCGCGGAAATCAGAGCAATTTGCCAAAATCCTTCTTTAAGATCCAAAACTGTGAAATATTTCATGTTTGCAATTCTAGCCGCTATTGACTCAAATGAGGGTATGTCATTTTAAAGCGAAATATCTCGATTTAGATCAATGCACAAACGAAGTTGACCATTCTTCTTTTCTACGGCACTAAGTTTGAAGCTCTCAAAGTCGGACCATCCACTCGTTCAATCATTTCTCTTTCTACCAATCTATTAAGCTCCTCTTTAACACGATTCATCAACGACAATGGAATTCTTCGAGCAGGTTTAACAACAGGAGTGCAGCCCGGAATGACTTTAATCTCTAGATTTTTAACAAAGCTCCCAAGCCCTTCAAACACATCTTCATTGCTTTTATAAAATCTTCCCTATTATCCTTTAAATAATTAACTTTTTGAATTAGTTTGAATTTTTCGCAAGCTTCTTGACCCATCAAAGGTTCAAACGCAGTATCAATTACATGAAATCTAAGAACTGCAATTTCATTCCGACACATCACAACACCTTTGAAATCCAAATCTGCCACTGTAACTTTTGGGAGGAAGGCTATTGCAATCTATATTGATATTTTTTATACACCTAAGTCTGTTTTTACACGGTCTTTTTGTACAGGGTTTTGTTATAACATATCAAATTTTTAATTTTTTTAGACGATTTTTATTCCATTTAGCACGATTTGAAATTTTATGTACCTACATTTTTTTTGTCAAATTTAATTTTTGCGAAGTATGTTCATATCACAAAAAAGTATTTATGAAAGAAAAAAGTCTGAAACCATCGATAGTTTGCAAACACTAGCTTAAAGATTTAAGTGAATTCCCATTTAGCGTGTACAAACAATTTTTACTGGTCAAAGCAAATGTGAATAGCACTAATTTAAGGGAATTCCCTTTATGTATAAGATCAATGCAATTCTTACACGGTTTTTTTACTCGGCTTCTTCTGGAACCAATCTACCGTGTAAAACAGACTTAGGTGTATACTTTAAATAACGTAGTGGCAGAACGTTAACATCTGCACTCGAAGCATTTCATACCATCTTACTATCTTAATACCATTATCCACATTATGAAGATAAACTTCTTCATTTTCTCTTACCATGCCATCTTCCTTGATTTCTCGAATAGCAAACTATGCTAAAATGATTTAAACGGCGACAATTGTTGCACTTTTTACCAGAAGCCGGACATTTTCTGAATTCATGAATTCCTTTACAAAATTTACATTCTATTTTTCCTATTTCATTGGATTTCCCTTGAAATTACCTTTTTGTTTGTCCGCTTTCATCATTATGCTGTTTCTTGACAATTTCTATATTCAGGTACGGGTTCTTCTTCTCCATGTCACTTGCATGTTTATCCACCATTTCAGAAGCTCGGGCTTATTCTATTGCTTTCTCGAGTGTAAGGTCCTTAGTTTCAAGCAATTTCTTTCTGAGCTTCCTACAATTTGTTCTGATCACAATGTTATCACGAATCATACGCCCACTATCCAAATACCCAAACTTTTTACCAGCCTTCTCAGGTCCATTAAGTAAGATTTGAAGGGTTCATCATCATTTTGCTTTCTTGAATTGAACATAAATGCTTCATGAACTTCATTTATTTTTGGTGTGCAACAATTTTGTGTATGTGTGTGTATTGTTTTGAATACAATGTCAAATAAATTCAAAATAAATTGAAATATATTCAAGTTTAATTGAAATGAAAAAAGTTTATAACACGACCGTCTGGAAGTAATTACTTTGTTATGGATGAAACAAACATTTTATGGTATTCCCTACTGGATTTTGGGAGGAAATCATAACCTTTCATTCATTTTTCGCAGTTTTGGTTTTGTGTTGAAAAATGTCATATAAACAAAACACTTGTTGCGTATATTTATTTTATTTTTGGCAGAAGAGGCCACACGTACATAGTTGCTTGTTTGTTATTCACCTCAAGCTGCCCTACCTTGTATTATTGTACCATGACCTCAATTGCATCTGAACCGTACGCACTCAAAAATATGCCAATTTTCTGTGATTCGTTTCTTGCATCAAGATCAATAGCAATTGCATAAATATCTTAATTTTACTTGAATGTTCGCCGATTTGCCGAAATACTTCTTTCAAATAGCAGTGGTTCTGGTCTGCGAATATCTAACGCATTACATGTATATCCTGCATTTGTCATTTCAAATTCTTCGCTGGTTTCGCTATTTTCAGAATCAATACAATTTGTAGTTCTAGAAGACCTCCTTGTTAAAACCATTTATCCGGCTGCGCCATGTATTATTCGTTAGTTGAACTATTGAAAACTGAATTTATTTCTATATGAATTATATTCAATGAACACATAGAATGCAAAGATAACTATTACAAATATACATTGAATACAGTATTTATATAACAAGTAGTCATCTAATATACAGTATACAACAATGAGAATACATGTTGTAACCCAAAAGGGCAAAGAATGGGGTTACACCAGTTGCACTATGTACAGACGTGCGGAGGGCACATTCTATTTATGTTAAATACAGATCACAGTCACGGTGGTCATTATCTAAATAGGCTCTTATTGCTGCCAGGACAGACTGGTTAACCCGTTCAGATGCATTCGATTGCGGGGCATAGGGTGCTGTTTAAAGATAATTGATTCTATAGATATCAATCATTTCATAGAATGCTTTGGATACAAATTGTGCCCCGTTATCGCTATTTATCGTCTCGGGTACACCAAACGTCCGTAAAATATCTTCTACCAAGAATTTAACAACATTAGTTGCAGTCGCCTCTTTCATGGCCTTGTGTATTTACCCAAAAAATCAGTATATAATTTTTGAAATGGTCCGTGGGTAACGGCTTCATTTCCGATTTTCGGTTGTGTGTTTTCATTTGCCGGTTTTGTTTCCTTACACACGGTACATTTAGAAACATATTGTCGAACCTTCTACTCATAAGCATCTCCGCTGGTGAAGCATTCACATTTTTAAAGGAGTGTTTCTGTATTCCAACAGTGCTAACTATAAATCCTCATTACGGCAAGTAGTTTTTTTTCGTAGATGTTTAGCTATTCCTACAGCTCATTCCGCAAAACCATTTGCTTGTGGGTAATTTGGACTAGTTGTGGTAAGCTTAATTCCAACCTTTGAATAGAATTCACGAAATTCGTATAAGTTAAAAGGCATATTGTCTGAAACAATATCTAAAGGTGAAAAACACACTTTCAATGAAGTGAAAAACACACTTTCAGATGCTGTATACATTCTGCAATAACAATATGATTAAATCAATGTGTTCTTTTTGAACATTCTCCCCCACGTTGAACGAGACAAGTTCAAGAAACTGCAGCGTCGATGAAATATGATGACGGTAGTGATTGGTACTGGATTGCTGTTGTTGCTGCTGGACGTCGAGAACTGGCGAAACTTGCATGTGACGTAGATAGCTACTCCAATTTGGCAAAGAGCCAAATAACTAGTGACGTGATGATGAACGGCTGTTGTCCAATATCTATGGACTTCAACTGTTGGTGTAAATTGATGAGTTCAGCAGTATGTGTCTCATATATGTTGTCCAAGGTTGTGTTTAACACGGCAAGCTTGCTGGTTGATATGATTGCATTTAGCGGCTTAAGTCTTACGTACGACGTATGCCCAACTGTCTGGTTCTCGTAATGACCATATATCGTAACGGTGTTATCTTTCAATACACGAATGACAATTCGGTTGCGTTTGCTAGGGTAAATATCCATTGACCCTTCTGAACCATTTGCCTCCAACCTTCGTAATAATTTGTTGACTTTACGTCTCAAGCTTCCGATGATTTATTTAATAAAAAATTTATCTCGCATAAATGCGACCGATCATGCTTGCTCAACTTTGGCTGTTTATAGCAAATATAAATGACATTCGTTGTATATACGCAACTGTGCATTTCGTCTGTTGTTAACGATATGAACTCATCCCGATGAGCATTTGCTGCCAATATTGTTGATGGTAGTGATATTGAAATGAACTGACCAGACTGTAGCATGGGTATGGGAATCATGTTATATAAATCATATTGTTGAAGATCCACTAATGGAAGGCAAATCTCAAATATGACACTATTTTTCATAACACTTCCCTTACATGTCATTAGCTTGAAGAACTCTGTCAAGTTATCTTCTGAAATAGGTAGAGTGCGGGATGGTGGCATATGTGCCTTGATCGTTTGGAGCTCGTTTAGTAGCTGATGTGGCATAAGTAACAACGGGCTGATACGGCCTTCATGGACGCCTGTCAAGACATCGATGATCCTGTCTCCAGTTTGCTTCAACTTGGATGATAATATCATAAAGTGCGAGACTAGGAACAATATGAATTGAGTTGTTTTTCCATTACCTTCTTCTTTTTTCACCGTATTTGCCATTACTTGCATCTCAGTGTGAATATTTTTAAAACTCCTTTGACTCGTACCTTGATCTTTTTTGATAATGTTTATCTTTGAATCTATGATTGATGTTTGGTTTTTCAGCAGTTCCAATATGTGTTGTTTGTCCTCATTTGCCTTTTCTATCGTTACAGCCATTTGATCAGCATATTCAGAGTCCAAAACACCAAATAACGAGTGCGCCAAGCTTCCAACTATGTTTAGAGCACCCCGCCTGCTGCGCCGTGGAAATATTTTCATTGTAGCAGCATTTAGCTGGTTTTGGACTTGAATAAGGTTATCTCATACAACTGCGCAAGTTCTATTTTCAATTGAACTTCTGCACAGATCCTGAAGTGTTTTTATTCCAGTTGAAAAGTCGTCCATATCTGCCCAAAACGGAGAAAGGTCATAGTAAGTTATCAGCCTCCATTCTGCTGTTATGGCCCTTGTAACTCCAATCCCTTCAAAATAAATGCCTGGCTTGTTGTCAAATTTGTGTATTTTAAATGAATGACATAGGCACAATGGAAGAAACGAGAGTGCCACGAGCATGGTTGTCAGTAACATGCTAGCTGATGGTTTGAACCTCTTCGATGATGACGGTCCATCAGCACCATAATCACCCTCGATTGATGGCCGTGGTTCTTCTTTTTCAGTTTTGAGTAAAGGAGCTAATCTGTTGACCGCTCGCTTAACTTCGCCGTTCTGCGTTTTCACATCCACTACACGACGTGTCCATCGTTGCCCTTGTATGTTCGGGTTATTCTGCCTAGTGGCCACTGCATTACAGGACTGTTGCCTTCCTTAATGATGGTGTACTCCATTTCCTTCTTTCCCGCAAAGTGTTTAAGTACTCCGTTGACCAGCGTTTCCAAAACTCGTGCTTGATCTGAGACACTATCTTCCACCTACTTGTCAACGATGTTGTCGATTGCTTGGTTGATGGATCGACTTGAGCTGTGAGGGGTTCACCAACAAGAAAATGACCAGGTGTTAATGCTGTTAGATCATTCGGGTCATTTAATATAGGAGTTAGTGGTCTGGAATTCAGTATCGCCTCAATTTCGATGACTACGGTCCCCTACTCTTCGTGAGTCAATGATGAGCTAGCGGTGGCCCGCAGTAGCAATTGTTTAGCTGACTTCACTGCGGCTTCCCAGAGACCGCCGAAATGTGGAGCTCTTGGGGGAAGAAATTAGAAATCTATACCTTCCCTTGAACATGTCTCCTTTATTAGCGTTTTGCTATTCTCCCCAAACACCGCATGATTAAGTTCGTCGAGCTGGTTTTTAGCTCCCACAAAATTAGTCGCATTGTCTGAATAAAGATAATAAATCTTTTCAACGCACCGATAAATGCTTCTGTTGTCAAATCTGTCACTATTTCCAAATGAACCGCCTTTGTAGCAAAACAGCAAAATACGGCAACATAGACCTTGTGTGGTCGTTTGCCTCTAATTTTGTAATGAACCCACAATGGTTCACAATAGCCGACGCCGGATACTATAAACGGCCTTGCTGGAGTGACTCTGCTAGATGGAAGATTTCCCATGATTTGATTATATAACATTGGTTTTGCACGGGTAGACCTCACACAGTTTTGTACAATATTCCGTGGCATCGTCTTCACTTTTATGAAGCAAAACCTCTGTCTCGATGATGCCAGTAGTAATTGTGATCCACAATGCTTGTTCTTCCTATGAATCAGATCCAAGATCAGCTTAACAATAGGATCGTTGTATGGTAGCAACATTGGGTGCTTAGCGCCATATGCTAAGGTCGACTGTTCCAACCTTCCACCAACCCTTAATTTCCCCTTGTCGTCCAAAAACGGAGTTAAACTTTGTATTGAACTGGATTTGTCCAATGCACCATGTTTCTTCAATTGCTGCACTTCTTTCGCGAAGTCTGATATCTGAATCGTTTTTACTATCAGTTGCATAGCATGATCTAATTCTGCCGGGGTCAACACTTCTGTCGAACCTCCATACCTTTGTCGCTTCACCCTCTCGGTAAACCGTAAGACACAACCCACTGCGTGAAGCTACTGCAGATACTGTAGATTTCACCTTAAACTCAAGATCTGTTTGATTTGATCCATTTTTGAAGAAAGGCTTCGGCCAAAGGGACTCATTTCCGTGTAAGAAGGTGGGCCCATAGAACCCATCATACATCCTGACAGTCGATCTGCATTCATAAAGTCTGCCGGATTATCTTTTGTCCCAACATGCCGCCATTGAGTGCTTAGTGTCCTGTCTTGGATGTATTTCACCTTGTTGGCAGCAAACGTTTTGAGTGTTGATGGTTCCGAGTTGATCCAGTATAAGGTAATCTCTGAGTCTGACCAATAAATAGTCTTTACATCTTCATAACCTAGTTCTGCCTTGACCTTCGTAGTCAGTTTTGCTCCTAATTCAGCTGCACACAGTTCTAGCCTTGGCAACGTGACCTCCTTAATTGGTGCTATTTTCGACTTTGAACAAAGAAGCCTTACTATCTGCCTTTCGTCTTGCAACATAGCCCTGAGATATATCACCGCTCCATATGCCTTCCCTGAAGCATCCACAAATGTATGAATTTCAACCTTCGTCGGCTTTTCTCCGCCGAACATATGTCTGGGTAATTTGAAATCGTTCAAAAGTTTAAGATTTTCACGGAACGACCAATAACCAATATGCTGTCATCTCCGATGGATGCTCATCATCCCAAGCAATCTTATTCTTCCATAATTGTTGGATGAAAATTTTTGCTGCTGAGACTACAGGACCTGCAATTCCTAATGGGTCAAACAATCTTGCTAAATCAGAGGTGACCTTTCCCTTGGTAACAACTTCACATTCATCCACACCACTCATTAAACAGAACCTGTCTACCTGAGAAATCCATGTCAATCCTAGAACCTTGGTTGATGAATTGTCGATGTTGAGGTCCACTTCTCTATCTTCCGGGGGAACTCCATGAAGGAGTTTTAAGTGGTTAGCACACCATTTTCGCAGTCTAAATCCTGCTTACAACAATAAGTTATTTAGCTGCTTCTGCATCTCGATTGCCGTTGATAAACTGTCGGAACCGCACATGCCGTCGTCAACGTAGAAATTCTTTTGAAGTACTTGTGCACCCAATGGATATTTGTGTAAGTTCATATCTGCTAGTTTTTTCAGACACCTTGTAGCCAGATAAGGGGCGCATGTTGTACCATATGTTAATGTATTTAACATGTAATGCTCAAGTTCCTTGTCCGGGGAATTTATCCACACAACCAGTTGATATTTTCGGTCCCTCCGTACTTGTCTGTACATCTTCTCAATATCTGTTGTAAACACAAATCGTGGAAGTCTGAATCGCAACAACATTCCAAACAAATCGCCTTGAACCTTTGGGCCTAAATGCAACAAGTTATTAAGTGACCATCCAGATGAGAACTTACAGAATGCATCGAACACGAATCTCAGTTTAGTTGTGCTACTATCTGGGCGAAGGACTAAATGATGGTGGATATAGTAGTGGCTGCCGCGCACCTCTCTCGATTGTATTTTTGTCATATGTCCCAGCTCTTCATACTCCTTCAAAATTTGACGTATTGCTCTCGAAAACTCGCATCCTTCGATAAGCGCTGCTCCAATGAAAAGAATCTGGACGTTGCAATATTGAGGGACTCGGATAGTTTATCTGCATCATCTGTAAATGGCAATCGTACAACAAAACGACCATCTTCATTGACTATTGTATTTTGATGGAAGTGATTCTCACACCTTTCATCTGCTAGGGTCACTTTCTGATCTTCGCCTACATCATCTTGTTCCCAAAACTTTTTTTAATAATTCTTCCAATGCCCGATCATCTTCTCAGAATACTGCAGACGCATTGACCTTTCCACTAGCAATCCAGCCCAGTTTCGAGTTTTTCAATAACGGTAGATCTTTGGACATACGAATCTCTTGTGACAAAATCAGATTGAAGAAAAATTCTGCGCCAAGCAGTACGTCTATTTTGCTTGTATTGTAAAAGTATGGATCTGCTAATTTTATATTTTCCGGTATAGGCCATGATGACACGTCGATGTCGGTGCTTGGTTGTAGCGGAACTATGTTTGGTAACACAAACGCTTCCAGCCGCGTCCGAAAACTGCTTGTTAGCACTGAAGCTCCACGTTTACTCTTTGATTAAAATTTTGACTGATGTACTGTCCCCAGCTGCATCTTTCGTGGTGAAATGTAACAGGGTATTGCTTTTTGTTGGTGGTGTTTGATTTGAGACCTTCGGAGACGGTTGAGACTTTTTTGGCAAATGTAGCAATGTATTGTGCTTATTACTACATATTTTGCAGTTGGCAGAAAAACAAGTTTTTGCTACATGGTCTGATTTGAAACAATTTACACACAATTTTTGTTGCTGTATCCATTTCAATCGCTCACCTTCTGTCATTGCCAAGAATTTCTTACAATGTTAAATTGGATGGGAGTCGTTCTTGCATAGTTTGCAATTCCTGTTATCCTCCACTGATGTTACGGACGAAACCGTTTTGATTGAACCCTTGTGCGTAGATGCCGCTTTTCCAATCGATTCCATTGACTCAAATTGTAGTTCCAAAAATGCAAACAGCTCCTTCATAGTAGGAAATTCCTTCGGATTCGTCAGTGATTGCATGAATCGTATGTACAGCGCGTGATCCAATTTCTTTGTGGTCAATTGAATTAATAGAGCATCCCAAGACGTCGTGTCGATTTGAATATTGTTGAGGGCTAGCATGCATTCCTTTGTAGTGTCATGCAGAGCCTTGATGGAACCCGTTGATGAGGTCAAGGATAGACGGCTGATTAGTTTACCAGCCTCGCCAGATAAATTGGTTTTGAGATACCACATTTTTTGAACACTTGGAAGAGACTGTTTGTCTACCATCTCCAAGAAAAGTTCATAGAACTGACGCCACTTCAAACAATCCCCATTGACTTGAGGAATTGTTACGACTAAGGGCAATCTTCAATCTGCTGCAATATTTCATCGTAGAGCTCCGTTATTTGATTCCATAGCTTCTTTATAGTATCTTCTTTGATGCTATAAAATTGCTTCGGCTGTTCCGCTTCGATTGTGCCCAAGCCTTGCAAGTGACGACTAAGGGCAATCATTCTAGCATTTGTCATTCTGGCAAATCCATCAACACGGGAAAGTATTTTGTCTCCTGCGACAACTTCAGTCGATTTCTCTCTCAAGGTGGGAACTGGCTTACTTTTGGCAGACATCAGTTTCTTCATTTCCGCGTCTATATATTCCATTGTTGAGCTGAACTTTTCTCCAATCGTTCTATATAGATTCCGAGCAATATACGGATCATCCTCTGACAAAGATGGATCATCGCGAAATCGGTTTTCTGCCTTCTCGAAACTCTACATTTTGAATAACTAAATATGTATAATCAGCATTATTCTTCAGCCCGTAACCCATGCATTGTGAAACCATTCGAGTTGTTTCTTTATTTGGGTTACTGGCCTGCATACACAAACAATAATTAATTTAGGTCAGTTATTGCTGACAATAATAATGTGATTAAAAACAATAATTAAGTTTAGGTCAGTTATTTGCTGACAATAATAATGTGTTTAAATAATAATAATATGACTAAATGATAATAACAATATGATTAAAAGATAATATGATTAAATCAATGAATAATCTTTTTGAACACCTGTGATCCATATTCACAGATGTCAATGCCAATCTTGCTAAAAGGTAAAAGAGGAACTTTGCGGCTTATCATAGGTTCTTTAACTTCCGACGGATAATTAGTTTGACATGGCTTACGCATTTTTATCATATTTTCAATACATTTATTAATTTGCGGCCAATATACAATTGTTCTTGCCCTTTGTTTCGTTTTTTCAATGCCTAAATGAGATAATTGTAGCTGAGCTAGTATGTTTTTTCATTCTTTATGAGGTATTATTAATCTGTCGTTAGAAAATAATATTCCATCATTTAGAAAATTTTCACTTTTGATTTTGCTATAACATCTTAAATCATCTGATAAATTGTCATTACTTTTGGGCCATTAATCACACAGTTTTTAAGTTCACTAAGATTTAAATCTTCTGCCGTTGCTTGACGAATTTTTTCAAGACGATCATCTGCTACGTTTATCGTACGAACACATTCGTTAAAATCTTCAATTTCAGGTGTTTTATCATCTTCATCAAAATATCGTGAAAGTAAATCGGCTACATAAAGATTTTTTCCAGGAACATGTATTAATTGCAAATCATACTTCAATAATCCCAATTTCATTCTTTGAAGTCGTGATGATGGTATTTTACAAAACTCTTTCCTCATAATAGCAATTAGAGGTTTGTGGTATGTTCTAATTGCACTCTGTTTCTGTAAGACTTCGAGATGAAAAAGCAACTGGTTTCCCATTTTGCATTAAACAACATCCTTTTCCAAATTTAGAAGCATCTGTTTCAATGATAGTTTACTTTGTTCCATCAAATTTGGTAAGGTTGGAGCATTTGCAATTAACAATTTTATTTTTTGCAAACAATCATCATGCGGTTTTTGCCATTCGAATTTTCATCCCTCTTCAGTAAATCACGCAGTGGCTTTGAAATATCGCCCAGTTGTGGAACATAGTCACGTATATAATTAATCATACCCAATAATTTTTGTAAATCATTCTTAGTTCTAGATCTTGTTATTTTCAGAATAGCCTGTATTCCATCAGGATCACATCGCACGCTGGGTTGAGCGGTAGGCAAAGTGGCGATTAATTCAAAAAATGAACTTTAACTTTAATAACCGTTTTTGGTACTGGGTGAAAGAAGATAAAATTCTACATCACTAATTGCCAAAATAAAAGTTCTTAGTTGTTTACTTTATTTGCAGTGTGTCTTCAAAGCTCAGTAATTATTATTATTTTTGCGCGCATTGGTTCAAAGTGAAATTTTGCATATTTCTAGTGATAATTTTTTTAATTAATACTTCTAAAAGTAAAAATTTTATTATGGAGTCTACTCTACTTTAGGTGTTTGAGCATATGAAAAATATTTGTTTATATAAATGTTTTGGAAATATTGAAAATATAAGAAAATTGCTCCAAAAATGAGGTATTTTTGATGTTTGTATTGGAGTTCAACTGAATTATCGGTGAAAATTATTAAATCTCTTATATTTTCTTAAAATATGAAGTTTAAGGTTATAAATTCCAGAAAAACGTTTTGGTGCATTTTTTTGACTTATTAAAGAAATTGTAAAATAACTCAGATAAATGAAGAAACTCAGGAAGCCAGAAATAAGGACTTCAAAAACTATTGGGAGCACTTTTCCAGTAAATTCAGTCGGGAAAATACAATAGAAGACGTCTTTAATAGATTTCTTTAAAGTTCAGATCCATTTATTTCGAGCAAGAGGAAGAGTTGTAAAAAGAAAATACAGGAAATACCTCAGACTGCTTTGGACTTACTTATCCTTACCCAAAAGGAAAATGATAATGGTGACGAAGATTATTTTAACGGATTGAAAGATGATTAAGAAGTAAATGAATATTATTATGTAAATTAATTCTATAATGGTTGTGAAGTAAATTGTGATTATGAAATTAATAATACTGTTAAAATTAATAGAATGAAGTAAATAAAAAACCGTACCATTATATTTTTTTAATTATTTGTTCCTGTAATGGTTGTTTGTTTTATTTTTATACTATGGTTTTTGTTTATGAATATTGATCAATAAGATATAATAATATTTTCTAATGTAATGAATTTGAAGAAAAAATCGGATTTTAAATTAAGATTTTGGGTATATAAATACAGATTAAATATTTATTAATTTGTATTTTTTTAAGAACAATTTTTTTCTAAAAGCACGCTATGTATGCTCTAATTTTCAATTACATTTCCTAATTTATCGTTTTTCTTTGAAAAGTTATAGCGAAAATTGTAATATGAGGCCACTTTTTCCAAAATACTAAAAAGGCCATAAAATATTAAAACAACAAATTTTTAATTTTTTTTCTTATTATGCTTTTTTATGTATTTATGAATATCCATCAATAAAAAATAAAAATATTTTAAAATTACGGCTTTCCTGCCTACCCCTCAACCCACTGTGCATTGGATGCCATCACAAGATATAATTTTTCCAAGTATTTGACCTCTGATACTTTATACTGAATTTTATTTACATTAAATTTTATGTTCTTCTCTCGTGCTCGCTGCAACACTTGCTCTAAAATCTTGTCATGTTCCTCTGCTGTATCTGCAGCTATTAAAAAATAGCTTCAAAATTACGTTCATTATATTTCTGAAAAACTTCTGGACCCATTTTTATACCGAATGGCATTCGCTTAAACCTGTAGCATCCAAAAGGTGTAGGTGCCAAAATCCTTCTTTAAGATCGCTATTGACTCAAATGATGGTATGTGATTTTGAAGCGAAATATCTCGATTTAAATCCTGAGGATCAATGCACAAACGAAATTGGCCATTCATCTTTTCTACGTCACTAAGTTTGAAGCTCTCAAAGTCGGACCATCCACTCGTTCAATCACTTCTCTTTCTACCAATCTATTAAGCTCCTCTTTAACACGATTCATCAACGACAATGGAATTCTTCGAGCAGGTTTAACAACAGGAGTGCAGCCCGGAATGACTTTAATCTCTAGATTTTTAACAAAGCACCCAAGCCCTTCAAACACATCTTCATTGATTTTATAAAATCTTCCCTATTATCCTTTAAATAATTAACTTTTTGAATTAGTTTGAATTTTTCGCAAGCTTCTTGACCCATCAAAGGTTGAAACGCAGTATCAATTACATGAAATCTAAGAACTGCAATTTCATTCCGACACATCACAACACCTTTGAAATCCAAATCTGCCACTGTAACTTTTGGGAGGAAGGTCTGTTTTTACACGGTCTTTTTGTACACGGTTTTGTTATAACATATCAAATTTTTAATTTTTTTAGACGATTTTATTCCATTTAGCACGATTTGAAATTTTATGTACCTAATTTTTTTTTGTCAAATTTAATTTTTGCGAAGTATGTTCATATCACAAAAACGTATTTATGAAAGAAAAAAGTCTGAAACCATCGATAGTTTGCGAACACTAGCTTAAAGATTTAAGTGAATTCCCATTTAGCGCGTACAAACAATTTTTACTGGTCAAAGCAAATGTGAATAGCACTAATTTAAGGGAATTCCCTTTATGTATAAGATCAATGCAATTTTTACAAGCTTTTTTTTACTCGGCTTCTTCTGGAACCAATCTACCCGTGTAAAAACAGACTTAGGTGTATACTTTAAATAACTTAGTGGCAGAACGTTAACATCTGCACCCGTGTCTTTTACCAAATTTACATTCTATTTTTCCTATTTCATTGGATTTCCCTTGAAATTACCTTTTTGTGTGTCCGCTTTCATCATTATGCTGTTTCTTGACAATTTCTATATTCAGGTACGGGTGCTTCTCCATGCCACTTGCATGTTTATCCACCATTTCGGAAGCTCGGGCTATATCTATTGCTTTCTCTTTCTGAGCTTCCTACAATTTGTTCTGATCACAATGTTATCACGAATCATACGCCCACTATCCAAATTCCCACAACTTTTTACCAGCCTTCTCAGGTCCATTAAGTAAGATTTGAAGGGTTCATCATCATTTTGCTTTCTTGAATTAAACTTAAATGCTTCATGAACTTCATTTCTTTTTGGTGTGCAAAAATTTTGTGTATGTGTGTGTATTGTTTTGAATACAATGTCAAATAAATTGAAATATATTCAAGTTTAACTGAAATGAAAAAAAGTTTTTAACACGTCCGTCTGGAAGTAATTACTTTGTTATGGATGAAACAAACATTTTATGGTATTCCCTACTGGATTTTGGGAAGAAATCATTACCTTTAATTCATTTTTCGCAGTTTTAGTTTTGTGTTGAAAAAATGTCAAATAAACACAAACACTTGTTACGTATATTTACATAGTTGCTTGTTTGTTATTCACCTCAAGCTGCCCTACCTTGTATTATTGTACCATGATCTCAATTGCATCTTAACCGCACGTACTCAAAAATATGTCAATTTTCTGTGATTCGTTTCTTGCATCAAGATCAATAGCAATTGCATAAATATCATAATTTTACTTGAATGTTCGCCAATTTGTCGAAATATTTCCTTCAAACAGCAGTGGTTCTGGTCTGCGAATATCTAACGCATTTCATGTATATCCTGCATTTGCAATTTCAAATTCTTCGCTGGTTTCTCTATTTTCAGAATAAATACAATTTGTAGTTCTAGAAGACCTCCTTGTTAAAACCATTTATCCGGCTGCGCTATGTATTATTCGTTAGTTGTACTATTGAAAACTGAATTTATTTATATGAATTATATTCAATGAACACATAGAATGCAAAGATAACTATTACAAATATACATTGAATACAGTATTTATATAACAAGTAGTTATCTAATATACAGTATACAACAATGAGAATACATGTTGTAACCAAAAAGGGCAAAGAATGGGGTTACACCAGTTGCACTATGTACAGACGTGCGGAGGGCATATTCTATTTCTGTTAAATGCAGATCCCAGTCACGGTGGTCATTATCTAAATAGGCTCTTATTGCTGCCAGGACAGACTGGTTAACCCGTTCAGATGCATTCGATTGCGGGGCATAGGGTGCTGTTTAAAGATAATTGATTCTATAGATATCAATCATTTCTTAGAATGCTTTGGATACAAATTGTGCCCCGTTATCGCTATTTATCGTCTCGGGTACACCAAACGTCCGTAAAATATCTTCTACCAAGAATTTAACAACATTAGTTGCAGTCGCCTCTTTCATGGCCTTGTGTATTTACCCAAAAAATCAGTATATAATTTTTGAAATGATCCGTGGGTAACGGCTTCATTTCCGATTTTCGGTTGTGTGTTTTCATTTGCCGGTTTTGTTTCCTTACACATGGTACATTTAGAAGCATATTGTCGGACCTGGGAAGCCATTGGGGGCCAATAATACCTCTCCCTAAGCCTATATAAGGTTTTGGAAATGCCACCATGGACAGAGGTAGTTTTGTCGTGTGCCTGTTCAATTAGAATATGAGTGAGCGAATCCGGAACCCATAGTTTGCATTGAAATTCTTGGGAGTCCGGGTCATACGAAGCGTACCCCTTTTTAAATATAATGTTACACACAATCTTAAGATCTGGCAATCTTTCTTCGTTTTTCTCCACCACATCCCGGAGCTCCTTATATTGGTCGCTTTCAAATTCATTGGTCTCAAATCAAATACTGGTCAACATCTAATTCGCAGGCTGTAGGCGAACGAGACAGCATGTTAACGACAACATTTTCTTTACCTTTTAGGTGCTCGATCTTGAAATTATAACCTTGGAGCTGTAACGACCATCGAGCTAATCAACCACATAGGTCTTTTAAGCTCACTAGCCATTGCAGGCTCGCATGATCAGTAAATACCTTGAACTCCATGAAACTTTTTTATAACCATAACTGCGGCAAGGCACTCCTTTTCCGTAAGGCTATAATTTCGTTGACATTTGTTGAGCTTTTGCGAATGAAACGCGATTGGCGAAGTCTTCTATAAAGACAGTACCGAGAAAATTTCTGACTTCTCCCGCACTTTTTAGAATCTTTATTTTCTTTATAGCTTCTATCTTGTCAGGATCTGTACGCAAAACTCCCTCGCCTAAATTGTAACCTAAATATTTTAATTGTTGAAAACAAAACTGCGACTTTTTAAGGCCTATGGTCAAGTTCGCTTTCTTCAGACATTCGGCTACCTCATTCAATAGACGAAGATGCTCGTCGAAATCACCCGATATGATCAACAGGTCGTCCAAGTACACAAAGACATTCTCTTTCAGTCTTTGGTGAAGGACTTTATTCATCAGAAGACATAATCTTTGTGCGGCATTGCACAAGCCAAACGGCATCACACGGAATTGATACAATGGACCTGGGACCATAAGGCGGTGTACGATTTGCTTTCTTCGTCCATTTCCATTTAGCACGATTTGAAATTTTATGTACCTAAATTTTTTTTGTCAAATTTAATTTTTGCGAAGTATGCTCATATCACAAAAACGTATTTATGAAAGAAAAAAGTCTGAAACCATCGATAGTTTGCGGACACTAGCTTAAAGATTTAAGTGAATTCCCATTTAGCGCGTACAAACAATTTTTACTGGTCAAAGCAAATGGGAATAGCACTAATTTAAGGGAATTCCCTTTATGTATAAGATCAATGCAATTTTTACAAGCTTTTTTTTTACTCGGCTTCTTCTGGAACCAATCTACCCGTGTAAAAACAGACTTAGGTGTATACTTTAAATAACGTAGTGGCAGAACGTTAACATCTGCACCCTTGTCTTTTACAAAATTTACATTCTATTTTTCCTATTTCATTGGATTTCCCTTGAAATTACCTTTTTGTGTGTCCGCTTTCATCATTATGCTGTTTCTTGACAATTTCTATATTCAGGTACGGGTTCTTCTTCTCCATGCCACTTGCATGTTTATCCACCATTTCGGAAGCTCGGGCTATATCTATTGCTTTCTCTTTCTGAGCTTCCTACAATTTGTTCTGATCACAATGTTATCACGAATCATACGCCCACTATCCAAATTCCCACAACTTTTTACCAGCCTTCTCAGGTCCATTAAGTAAGATTTGAAGGGTTCATCATCATTTTGCTTTCTTGAATTAAACTTAAATGCTTCATGAACTTCATTTCTTTTTGGTGTGCAAAAATTTTGTGTATGTGTGTGTATTGTTTTGAATACAATGTCAAATAAATTGAAATATATTCAAGTTTAACTGAAATGAAAAAAAGTTTTTAACACGTCCGTCTGGAAGTAATTACTTTGTTATGGATGAAACAAACATTTTATGGTATTCCCTACTGGATTTTGGGAAGAAATCATTACCTTTAATTCATTTTTCGCAGTTTTAGTTTTGTGTTGAAAAAATGTCAAATAAACACAAACACTTGTTACGTATATTTATGTTATTTTTGGCAGAAGAGGCCACACGTACATAGTTGCTTGTTTGTTTTATCACCTCAAGCTGCCCTACCTTGTATTATTGTACCATGATCTCAATTGCATCTTAACCGCACGTACTCAAAAATATGTCAATTTTCTGTGATTCGTTTCTTGCATCAAGATCAATAGCAATTGCATAAATATCATAATTTTACTTGAATGTTCGCCAATTTGTCGAAATATTTCCTTCAAACAGCAGTGGTTCTGGTCTGCGAATATCTAACGCATTTCATGTATATCCTGCATTTGCAATTTCAAATTCTTCGCTGGTTTCTCTATTTTCAGAATAAATACAATTTGTAGTTCTAGAAGACCTCCTTGTTAAAACCATTTAAAGGCTATAATTTCGTTGACATTTGTTGAGCTTTTGCGAATGAAACGCGATTGGCGAAGTCTTCTATAAACTGGTGGCGAAGTCTTTTATAAACCGGCGATACCACCCTGCAGTACCGAGAAAATTTCTGACTTCTCCCGCACTTTTTAGAATCTTTATTTTCTTTATAGCTTCTATCTTGTCAGGATCTGTACGCAAAACTCCCTCGCCTAAATTGTAACCTAAATATTTTAATTGTTGAAAACAAAACTGCGACTTTTTAAGGCCTATGGTCAAGTTCGCTTTCTTCAGACATTCGGCTACCTCATTCAATAGACGAAGATGCTCGTCGAAATCACCCGATATGATCAACAGGTCGTCCAAGTACACAAAGACATTCTCTTTCAGTCTTTGGTGAAGGACTTTATTCATCAGAAGACATAATCTTTGTGCGGCATTGCACAAGCCAAACGGCATCACACGGAATTGATACAATGGACCTGGGACCATAAGGCGGTGTACGATTTGCTTTCTTCGTCCATTTCCATTTAGCACGATTTGAAATTTTATGTACCTAAATTTTTTTTGTCAAATTTAATTTTTGCGAAGTATGCTCATATCACAAAAACGTATTTATGAAAGAAAAAAGTCTGAAACCATCGATAGTTTGCGAACACTAGCTTAAAGATTTAAGTGAATTCCCATTTAGCGCGTACAAACAATTTTTACTGGTCAAAGCAAATGGGAATAGCACTAATTTAAGGGAATTCCCTTTATGTATAAGATCAATGCAATTTTTACAAGCTTTTTTTTTTACTCGGCTTCTTCTGGAACCAATCTACCCGTGTAAAAACAGACTTAGGTGTATACTTTAAATAACGTAGTGGCAGAACGTTAACATCTGCACCCGTGTCTTTTACAAAATTTACATTCTATTTTTCCTATTTCATTGGATTTCCCTTGAAATTACCTTTTTGTGTGTCCGCTTTCATCATTATGCTGTTTCTTGACAATTTCTATATTCAGGTACGGGTTCTTCTTCTCCATGCCACTTGCATGTTTATCCACCATTTCGGAAGCTCGGGCTATATCTATTGCTTTCTCTTTCTGAGCTTCCTACAATTTGTTCTGATCACAATGTTATCACGAATCATACGCCCACTATCCAAATTCCCACAACTTTTTACCAGCCTTCTCAGGTCCATTAAGTAAGATTTGAAGGGTTCATCATCATTTTGCTTTCTTGAATTAAACTTAAATGCTTCATGAACTTCATTTCTTTTTGGTGTGCAAAAATTTTGTGTATGTGTGTGTATTGTTTTGAATACAATGTCAAATAAATTGAAATATATTCAAGTTTAACTGAAATGAAAAAAAGTTTTTAACACGTCCGTCTGGAAGTAATTACTTTGTTATGGATGAAACAAACATTTTATGGTATTCCCTACTGGATTTTGGGAAGAAATCATTACCTTTAATTCATTTTTCGCAGTTTTAGTTTTGTGTTGAAAAAATGTCAAATAAACACAAACACTTGTTACGTATATTTATTTTATTTTTGGCAGAAGAGGCCACACGTACATAGTTGCTTGTTTGTTATTCACCTCAAGCTGCCCTACCTTGTATTATTGTACCATGATCTCAATTGCATCTTAACCGCACGTACTCAA
>NW_026885970.1:0-7005 GCF_032173495.1 Musca vetustissima
GTTTGTTATTTTGTTTCCTCCGGGCAGTAATTTACAATGACATTGTTCCCATATAGATATTCCAATAGATTTTAGGTATTTATATCCTTCGCTACATTGTGGTAAGGCTATTTTGTATTTGTGTAAAAGGAAACGAAATAGATCCAAGGTTCATTTTAATAATATGCATATGATGACATTCTGAATCGAATTATGCATGTCCGCTCGTCCGTCTGTCCATGTATTCTTGAGAACAAAATACATGTCGCATTTATGATACGGATTGGATGAAACTTGGTACAGATCACTACTCTGGCTCAAGGACAAGCCCTACCGAAGTTGGAGAAAATCGGCTCAGATTTAGATATATATGTTTTCGTCCGATTTAAGGGGACCCCCCATTCTCGGGGCCAAAATTTTTATTGATATAATTCGAATCTACACTGATTAAAGAATGTCTCTACAAAATTTCAAATGAACATTTTAAGAACTCTTGAAGATATATCCGATTTATTGTGTCCGCATCAAGTGACGGCTGAAGGGCTTCTCAAACTTTAAACGCGTTTTTCTCTAAACATTTTTTTTCGAATGGCGGGCACGATAACTCAAAAACTAATAATCCAATCGGTTCCAAATTTTGCAACGTTTCTCTGGGGTTCCCTTAAGGTAAATTATGCACCAAACTCCCAAAATGCATCCGATTGAGCCGGAAATTTCGAAATTTGCATTTCGTATTGCATTGAGCATGGAATAACGTGTGTCCAATTTTGTAGACATCGGTTCAGATATATATTTTCGTCCGATTTGAAGTAAATAGTGTACCAAAGTCCCCATATATCTTTCGATTCGCACGAAATTTGGCACAGCGTACTGAATTAGGTCTAGAATGATGTGTGTTAAGTTTCATGAAAATAGGTTCAGATTTAGATATAGCTCCCATATATATTTTCTTCCGATTTAAGGTAAATGGTGCGCCAAAGTCCCTATATATCTTTCGATTTGCACGAAATTTGGCATAGCGTACTAAATTGAGTCTAGAATGACGTGTGCTAAGTTTCGTGAAAATCGGTCCAAATTTGGATATAGCTCCCATATATATTTTCGACTGATGGTGCACCAAAGTCCCTATATATATTTCCATTTACACGAAATGTGGCGTAGTGTACTGAATTCACATTTAAATAAGGGTCTCTTATTTTAGTTCATCCTATTTCATGTTCATTTCCAATTTCATATTAATGGCCCTTCTGTTAGGATGCATTCGTTTAAGGGAACCCCCCCCATTCTCGATTTTAATTTTTCAAGATTTTCAATGGGCTGGTAAATCAATACCAATGCTTGTTAAGGTTTGTAACTTTGCACATATATAATTGAAGATTTAAAAGAGAAGAAAAATAATTTACAAAAAAAATTTGTTATTGTTTTGTTGTTGTTTTTTGTAATTAAAGAAAAGTCCTTATTTTTGATGGCGGGCATGATAACACCTCACTGGAACATCGGAATCCGAAAATTCCAACGGTGTTAGAAAGAGTACATGTCTGGCTCTCGTATGAACTAGGATTATTGACTTCGCTCTAAAATTAACAAAATGGTGGACCTTTGAAAAAATATTTTTGAAAAATCGCCTATTTTTTACCAAAAACAAAGTTAAAAAATAAGGAAGATCTTCACCGATTGGCTTTATCCTAGTTCATACGAGAGCTATACACTCCCAGAGAAACGTTGCAAAATTTGGAACCGATTGGGTTATTAGTTTTTGAGTTATCGTGCCCGCCATTCGCAAAAAAATGTTTAGAGAAAAACGCGTTTAAAGTTTGAGAATCCCTTTAGTCGTCACTTGATGCTGACACAATAAATCGGATATATCTTCAACAGTTCTTGAGATTTTCACTTGAAATTTTGTAGAGACATTCTTTAATCAGTGTAGATTCGAATTATATCAACAAAAATTTTGACCCCGAGAATGGGGGGGGTCCCCTTAATGTACCCATAGTGGTGAAGGGTATCATATAGTCGGCCCCGTCCGACTTTACTACTTTCCTTACTGGTTAGTTTTGTTTATGGCGGTACCGTGGTATATAAAATCGTTCACTATCTCTATGCTGTAGGTCCCACAGTTGGTCCGAGTCTACTAGACGTCTTGCTCGTTGATACCATCAGTCGTCGTAGACAAGTAACATATGATGTTTGGTACACAGAGTGTCATTTCTGTTCACATTTGGATCTCGTATGACCTTTCCAATAGCATGTTAAAAAGGTGACATGACAGACTTTCACCATGTCTGTATCCTTGTTCGGTATTCAAGGGTTCCGGGAGATCCTTTCCGACTTTAAGGGCTGACCTTGTGCCACTCAATGTTATCCTGAAAAGCCGTATTAATTTGGCAGGAATGTCGATCGCAGACATGGCTTTAAATGTGAATACATTTTTTAAAATAGATGAAATAAGAAAGTCCATTTGATGGGGGTTATGTCAAGATATGGACCTATATTTTATCCCCTGAGACCATGAAAGAACAAATTACAGTCAATTCTATTGGAAAAGTGGCTTAAAGTAATGAAGTTTTCTGCCGAAAAGTCACTGAAAATGTATATATGGGAACTAACACAAAACATGGAAAAATTGGGAAATTTGGGCTATGGGCAATGGGGACAATGTTTATATATTGAAAATGTTCTAAGAAAAAGTTGTGACACACCAAGGACCTGAAATGCCAAATTTCAGCAACTTCGACAGTTCTTCTAAAAATATTCTTAAAATATTCACTTTTTAATATTCCTTTAAAATATACCCCTTAATAAATCCATTTTTTGATATTTTTTTAAAAAAATAATTCTTTAATAAATCGTTGATAGTTCTTGAAAAAATATTCTTCTTAACTCCATGATTTGATATGTCTTGAAAACGGTTCTTTAAAATACCCTTATACAATATTTCTTAATATATCAACAACTTCGTAGTCCTCGAATATATATTCTTTAATTATTCCACGATTTGGTGGTCCTCGAAAAAATAAACAGAAGCACAGATTTTAATAGTCTCCGCAAAATATTCTTTTATAAACCCTGAAAAAAAAACATTCCTCAATAAATCGTCGCTTGGATAGTTTTTGAAAATTGAATCCATGCTTTGATAGTCCCCGAAAAATCCACTTTGTTGTAGTCCTCGAAAAAATATATTTTAATAACTCTTCAATCATATTTCGTTGTAGAACACTTCGACTGTATTATGAATTAAATCAAGATCTCTGCAAACACTGCACACAAAAATATTCCCAGATTATTTGAAACGAAGGCTCATCCCTAAAAAGTAGGCACAAAAAGGAAAATAAAAATCTGATAACAAAAATTTATTTAAGGCTCCAGGGCATAAAAGCAAAATCTTCCTAAGCCCTTCATAATTCATCCCAATCAAGATTTGTCTCCTTGATTATTGGTTAATGATCTTTAGTTATGACTAGTCCCCCTCATCCCGATGAAAAACTAGACTAATAAATTGTTTTGATTAGTTTTTTACAATGAATGAATAATTCCCATGCTCTTGCATCACTACCCTTATGTTCTGCTTTAGAAGACCGGCTAAATTATAATTTGTTGTTTTCCTTAACATAAAGTGATTTTTCTATTTTGATAAACCCTTTTTTGTAAATTATTGATCACATTGATGTGATGTCGTCTTCTTCGTCTTCAATATTTATTTATATGTGGGTTTTCCTATTTGTTGTTTTTCAATATTGCCGCCACACATGATTATTTTTTCTCAAATTAACCGGGGGTTGTTGCACTGCTAGATCATTAAAAATCGATAAAGCCTTAGCTGGCTGCTGCATGCGGCAAGCGAGTCAAAAAAGTGATGAAAGTATCATTAACTAAATGGTTCATTAAACACTTTAGAAGCCATTTAGCGGAGGTTGTACATGAAGATAGACCAGGGTCATAGCTTCGGGGAATGATGGGTGAACAAAGACCTACATACATCAACAATAATGCAACATGTTGTATGAAAAGCCCTACAGTACTTAATTTTGTCCCAATTAAAACGAGAGGCATAATTTTCTTCTTTTTACCACATACAACTACAAATTATACACAGTGAATATCAAGTTTAAAAATGTTTCCAATTTCAGATTATTAACCTCTAGAATCATTTAGGGTTCAATTTTGATATAGTTCTTATAAATGGACAGGTGCGCCAAATTAAGATAGATATCCTAGCCGTAGATTTATTATTAAATACTAGTTTTGAGGACAATTCAAAGACGTGGATTTAATAATACTTTTTTGAGGACCATCCAAAGGCGTGGATTTATTAAAGAATATTTTTTGAGGACCATCCAAAGGCGTGGATTTATTAAAGAATATTTTTTGAGGACCATCAAAAGGCGTGGATTTATTAAAGAATATTTTTTGAGGACTATCCAAAGGCGTGGATTTATTAAAGAATATTTTTTGAGGACTATCCAAAGGCGTGGATTTATTAAAGAATATTTTTAGAGCCTATCCAAAGGCGTGGATTTATTAAAGGCCATCCAAAGGCGTGGATTTATCAAAGAATATTTTTTGAGGGCCATCCAAAGGCGTGGATTTATCAAAGAATATTTTTTGAGGGCCATCCAAAGGCGTGGATTTATCAAAGAATATTTTTTGAGGGCCATCCAAAGGCGTGGATTTATCAAAGAATATTTTTTCGAGGGCTAACCGAGGCGTGGATTTATTAAATAATATTTTTCAAGGGGCAGCCTTAGGCGTGGATTTATCAAAGAATATTTTTCCGAGCAGCCTTAGGCGTGGATTTATCAAAGAATATTTTTTGAGGGCCATCCAAAGGCGTGGATTTATCAAAGAATATTTTTTGAGGGCCATCCAAAAAATATTTTTTGAGGACCATCCAAAAAATATTTTTTGAGGACCATCCAAAGGCGTGTATTTATCAAAAAATATTTTTTGAGGACCATCCAAAGGCATAGATTTATCAAAGAATATTTTTTTAAGGACCATCCAAAGGCGTGGATTTATCAAAGAATATTTTTTGAGGACCATCCAAAGGATTGGATTTATAAAATAATTGTTTTTCGGGGACTACTCATGCACTTACTAGACGAGAAAATTGTGAATAATTGAAAATCTCTCAAAATCTATTCAATATGAATTGTTAACCAGATAATTGTTACCACATATGTCCCCTCTACCTAAAACAATTGGCACACTTCCTTGTGAACACACCTTTATTTCTCTGCTACTTAAGGTACATCTTCCGCATACTTGTGTCCCATATCAGATTTTTTCAGTTAAAATGTTTCCTTTTAAAAGGGACACCTTTGTTTGTTGTCCTTTTGTGTCTGGAAAATCTCTTAAAAATATATAACTGGAAAATAAATTGAGGAGGAGGATACATGTGTTTATTTATCTGCAGATTATTTATACAGATCGAACAATTCTCGCATAAAAGATTTCATTGTAGAACAAAGAACAAGAAAATCAAATCGAAGATTTCCGTTTTTCTTTTCAATATTTCATATTTCCTGTTTGCTACTTCCTTAACTTGTACCGTTTTATTTTCATTGATCCTTATGGACGATTTTTCGTCATAAATACTCATATTTCACTTGTGCCGTTATCCTTGGTGTCCTTTCATGTGAGCAACTTCCTTCTCTTGTGTGTGTGATTTTTTTTTTTAAAACTGTTGTTATTTTTGTTATTGGGAAATTTTGTAACTTAATCTTAAGTGGAGTATCCTTGAAATTTCTTAGGGGTGGATTTTTCATTCAATTCCAAGTCCAAACACATTTGGATTAAGTAACAGTTGTCTATCTCTAAATGGGAGCATTCTCTTGGGTTTGGAACACTTTGGAGGTCATCGCCTTAGAAGTATTTATTACTTATTTTTGGATATTTTTTTAGTTCGGCTTGTTGTTGTAGTAGTGATCTCCAACATCTGCTTATTTTTGAAGTTCAAAGGGACATTGTCAGTGATAACGGTTCATATTTTGTTCCTTAAATATTTCGTATAAAGTGGACGGTGTTCGCTATAGGAAGTGCACATGCCTCGTGGGAGCACACCTTGTAGTATATGCCTAATGTTAGATATAAAAATCGATATCGATACCCATACAAGTTCAGCTTGCCAATAAATGTATGTTATCTGTGAGTCCTTTTTCTAGGACTATAAAAACGTGAATATTTAAAGAATATATTTTCAAGGATAAACAAGGGCGTGGATTTATAAACAATATTTTTTCAAGGTGTATCCATAGGCGTGGTTTTTAAAAAATATTTTTTTCAAGGTCTATCCACAGGCGTGGTTTTTAAAAAATATTTTATTCAAGGTCTATCCATAGGCGTGGTTTTTAAAAAATATTTTTTTCAAGGTCTATCCATAGGCGTGTTTTTTAAAAAATATTTTTACAAGGATTACTCATAGGGGTGGATTTAAAGAATATATTTTTTCAAGGTATATTCATAAGCGTAGTATTGAAATGTTGTTATGGTAACTCTTGTGCAACATGTATGACGTTAGATTATAACATACTCTAAGTTGTAAATAAATGTAAATATTTTTTCGTAGTCTCTAAGTTGAACTCCTGAAGTAAAGTCGCATTGTTCATCATAATTATTCTTACACATAATCAATAAACTCTGTTAAACAGCATAACACAAAGTGTTTTCATCAGGTTATGGGCCCAGATGCCGAAACTGTTTAAAGATTAAATTGTGAAGAATAATTTGTGAACAATAAAATAAGAAAACAATAAGAAACAAAATGAGTGCACCAAACTTCCAAATCGATAAATTGGATGAGAATAACTACGACAGTTGGGTTATTCAAATGCGCAGCATTTTGATCCATGGTGGCCAATGGAAAATTGTGAGCGGTCAACTCAAGAAGGAGGGTGGCGCAACAAATGTAGAGCAGTGGCTACGAGAGGATGAAAAGGCGTTAGCATCCATATTTCTGTGTGTGAAGCCAACACAGTTGGGGTACATAAGGAGCTGTACTACATCACATGAAGCGTAATTGGAGAACAC
>NW_026885971.1:0-72299 GCF_032173495.1 Musca vetustissima
CAAATTTTTAAAAAATATTTTTGAACATTTTCTTCGAAAGTCTGGTGGACAGACAGACACACACATCAATACATATTTTAACCTACAAATTTTTAAAAAATATTTTTGAACAATTTCTCCGAAAGTCTGGTGGACAGACGTACACCTATACCTAAAGATTTTAACCTAAAATTTTAAGAAAAAGAAAAATATTTTTGAAACATTTTTTCAAATCTTGTCTGGTGGACAGGCACATACATACGCTACAACCTTGTCTTGCATCTGTCAAAGCCCCCGTAGCTTCGAAGATCTCAAGACAAAATCATTCTGTGACACAAAATATTTTTTCTTGCATGTATTGCGGAATTATGTTGCTGGTAACAAATTTTTGTTCTCCTTTTCAAAGTATAATTGACACAAATCTCTGACCCGGTCCTGAGCTAAGTTAGATTTTCTCGTGAAATATTTAAACTTTAACGATTGAACAATTTCTTAAGCGGCTTATTTAAAAATATTTGGATTTTTTTCAAATATTTGTTCCTTTATTCTGTTCAAATTGGTTCTCCTTTGTTCAACCATTCAACGTTGAATTTCATTTCGCTAACGTTTCGAAGGAAATAATTTGTGAAATTTTGATTATCAAAATTTCTTTAAAAATTTAACCCTCAGGCGAATTTAGTCCTTCTCATTGGGCTACTTTCTCTTTTTTTGACACAAATCAAAATCGCTGCAATGACAAAAGCACAAAATTCGACATGGACAAAACACTATGCGACAAGCTCGCAAATTGCGTAAATGATCTACAGGATTATATTTCCATATTTTCCATAAACGACCCGGATGACACAATACACACATTGGAAACCACTCGAATGGAACTAAACTCAACATGGGACCAGGTCAAAAGGGCTTATGTGGATTGTCGAGACCATGTTCCGGAGAAGGATGAAAAACCCATTGATAAAAACAAATTGAGGAAACACTATATGGAGGCAATGGACTCGTACCAAAAGGCGCTGAGCTCTATAAACTTACAGATTCAAACAACTCTGGACACACAGACACTAGAAAAAACCAAAAGGGAATAAGAGAAGTCACAGAAAGACAAGGAAATGGATTTTACGCCGATATCTCGTCTGCCACCATGCGATACGGATATCTTTAAAGGAGGATATAGCGAATGGCCTACTTTTAGGGATTTATTTTCTGCAATCTATATAAAGAATTCAAAATTAAGCAAGGTCGAAAAATTATTTCACTTGACCCAGAAGACCGCTGGAGAAGCAAGGGAAATTATCAGCAATGTTCCGCTAAATAACGATGGATTTGATTTAGCCTGGAAGAATCTTATTGATCGCTACGAGAAAAAGGATGCAAGTCAATGAATTGATTAAGACCCATTTTAATTTGCCTAATGTTTCAACTGACTCAAGTCAAACTATACAGAAGCTGCAGCGCACTGTGAATAGCTGCATTTAAACTTTGGAGACCCTCGATGTCGATGCTAAAGGATGGGATCCTATTTTAATCTATATTTGTTCGACGAAATTACAAAGAAATTTCCTGGAGGAGTTCGAGAATTCACTAACGGATTGCAAGCTTCTTCCAATATGGGAACAATTTGATGGTTTTTTGACAAACAAGTTCAAGACAATGGAATCGGTGGGGAACATAAAACCGTCCACGTCAAAAATCAGTCAATCAAAACCATCTGGGAACAACAAACCGAGATTTTTTAACTCTTTTCAAACAAATGTTTCAACAACAATGCCAATTATGCAAAGCCAATCACTTCATAAGGGATTGCAACGAATTCGAAAAAGAATGTGAATGATTGAATTCACTTGGTGAAAACCTCACACTTATGCTACAATTGCTTGTCATCCAACCATGGAGTAAAGGACTGCAAAAGTCGCTTTGGTTGTCGAACTTGTACAATGAGACACCACACTTTGTTACACAAGGGAACGGAAACCCAATCAACAAACACATACCTAGCTCGAGTGGAAGCACAACATAGTAACAGTGCTGCCACTCTTACAAATCAAATACAGTCCACTACAAATAATTGGAACACCAATGAAAATATTTGGATCAATTTTGACACAGCAAACCAAATTTGGATGGATTGTTGGAGGACCCATACCAGGAAATACAATACAAAGGAATCAAATTTCATTACTTAGCACCACATCGATTGAGAAGGTACTTACACGTTTTTGGGAGGTGGAAGAGACCCCTAAAAAAAGTTTTACGGTCAGAGGAAGACCAATTTTGCGAACGCAATTTTACTGAAACAACCATACGGAATAAGGATGGAAGATATGTGGTGACTCTCCCATTCAAAAAATGCGAGGAATTAGGAAATTCCAGAAACATCGCCCTGGCTCAATTCTACAGAATGGAGAAAAAACTCATGAAAACCCCCGAGATAAAGGAACAATATGATAAATCGATACTCGAATACTTAGAACTTGGACACATGCGAAAAATTCACAAAAATGAAATTGAGAAGAGGCCAAATTATTATCTGCCACATCACGCTGTAATAAAACCAGATCGACTCACTACGAAATTAAGAGTGGTTTTTAACGCCTCATGCCCCTCAGCAAACAAAACAAGTCTCAATGATATACAATTTCCTGGACCCATTCTACAACAGGATTTAGTACTACAAATCCTAAAATGTAGGGTTTTCAAATACGCATTTAATGCAGACATAACAAAGATGTACCGGCAAATACTTTTGGATCCGACTCAAACTAAATTTCAAAGGATTCTCTTCAGACAAACAACTGAAGACCCAATTGAAGATAATGAGCTGCTGACAGTTACATTTGGAGTTAATTGCGCACCATATTTGGCACTGAGGACACTTCTAAAGCTGGCAGAGGACATAAAGGAGGTGTACCCAAGAGACGCAAATATAATTTTAAACAATTTGTACGTTGATGATGTGCTAGCTGGTGGACACACGATAGAAGAATCCATAAAAGCCCGCAAGGAATTAACGGTCGCTCTAGCCTCTGCGGGATTTTAACTTATGAAGTGGGCATCAAATGATCACAAAATAATAACTGATATTCCACCAGAAGAACTATTACCTCTCAATTGGCTAGACATTTCCGAAGATGCATCCACAAAGACACTGAGAATTCGATGGAATATTTCTGGAGATTTTTTCTCATTCACACCGCCACTAATGGGAAATAAAAATACCTCAACAAAACGAGAAGTTTTATCAACAATAGCCAAGTTGTTTGACCCTTGCGGTTGGCTGGCACCAGTCGTGGTTGTAGCCAAGCTAATAATGCAACAAATCTGGCTAGACAAAATTGACTGTGATGATCAATTAAAGCCAGTAACCCAGATAAATTGGAACAATTTTGTTAAAAATAGTAAGCAAATCGAATTTTTGAAAGTTCCGAGATGGATACGATTCACTCCAGATGTTTCTGTGGAGATACACGGATTTTGCGACGCTTCGGAAAGCGCATACGGAGCTACTTTATACATTCGAATAGAAAACAGAGATCAGAGCACACATAGACATTTGTTGGCAGCCAAGACCCGTGTAGCACCAATCAAGAAACTTTCGATACTTCGACTCGAATTATGCGGAGCAGTACTACTATCGAAATTAGCCGCATCTATTATAAAAAATCTTCAAATAACTTCATATTCGACTAAATTTTGGACGGATTCAACAATAGTTCTCGCATGGCTGAAAAAGCCTCCTTGTCACTGGAATACCTTTGTTGGAAATAGGATTTCAGAAATTTCCGAAAATGTTGGACAAGAGAGTTGGAGACATGACTCTGAAAGCAACCCTGCCGACATTGTAAGTCGAGGGTGTTCACCGAGCGATCTAGAGACCCTGGAGCTCTGGTGGCAAGGACCCCAATGGCTCAAATTACCCAAGAGTAGTTGGCCATACTCTGAAGTTCAAGAGGACACGGTTTTAGAAGCCAAAGCAGTAAAGACCTTGACCCTATTCCGAGAAAGAGATGACCCATTCATCAATTTTTCGTCTCTATCTAAAGTATATCGGTCTCACGCATATGCCCTAAGATTTTGGAAAAATACTGGGGAAAACAGGCAACATTTCCGAACGTCGTCAACAGAACTTTCTGCACCAGAAATTCAGGATGGAAAACGGGTCAGTATAATTCGCACACAGAAGTTTTTTTATCCCGAGGAATATGCTTCACTGGAAAATAAGACCCGAATTTCCCCATCCAGTTCACTCTTGACACTTAACCCATTTCTGGACTCAAAGGGAAATATGCGTTCAAATGGCAGATTGGTACAATCACCGGCGCTCACGTACGGTGAACGACACCCTTTATTATTACCTCACGGAGCGACACTTAGCAAATTATTAGTAGACTTTACTCACAAAGTCACCCTACATGGAGGTAATCAACTAATGACCTGAGTTTTAAGAGCCGTATTCTGGATATTCGGTCTGCAGTCATTGGTCAAAAGGACTATACGCAATTGCAAGACGTGTATAATTCATAAAAAAGAACCCAGGAGCAAATAATGGTTTCCCTTCCGCCCGAACGCACACTCCTATCTAGACCCTTTACCAATACTGGAGTAGATTTTGCGGGACCCTTCAATATTAAGAATTTTACTGGTCGAACTTGTTTCTTAACAAAAGGTTATGTGCGCCTTTTTGTGTGTTTCGCTACGAAGGTTATACATCTGGAACCAGCAAGCGACTTATCCTGCTACGCATTTCTTGTTGCTTTCTCCAGATTTTTTAGCAGAGGTGGATGCCCGTCGACAATCTACTACGACAATGGAACAAATTTTGTTGGAGCAGTTGATCTGCTCAAGAGGGATCGACTGGCTTTTATGAAAAATCTACAAACCAACACGATTGCATGCAATTGCCACCAAAATCTCAATTGGAAGTTTATTCCTCCTGGCGCTCCTCACATGGGCGGTCTGTGGGAGGCTGGAGTTAAATCTTTCAAAATTCACTTGCGAAAATGTATGCCGAAAATGAACTTCACATTCGAAGAGTTTGCAACTATTTTGACCCGAATCGAGGCCTGCTTGAATTCTAGACCCCTAAGTCCTTCTAGTGACGACCCCAACGATTTTTCCCCATTGACCCCTGGTCACTTTCTAATAGGCACCTCAATCCTTACTCCACCCGAACCTGACATCTCAGATACTGACATTAGTTTAGTTAATCGTTGGAAACGACTCAAGGTGATTTCTCAGTATTTTTGTAATCGATGGAAACTGGAGTATCTACATGAGCTTCACAGACGCACTAAATGGAAATATGAGAAGGATAACATTAAAGAAGGGGACTTAGTGGTGGTAAAATACGACAGATTAGCTCCTCATGAATGGAAGTAAGGTCAGATTCAAAAAACATACCTAGGAACTGACCAAAATACAAGGGTTGTAGACATTCGAACGGTTGGTGGCGAAATAAGCAGACCAATCACAAAATTAGTCAAATTGTTCTCCGACTGACTAGTGGACCCCAATTAAAAGAATAATTTTTTACTCGCATTCTCTTAATCTTTTCAGACATGGCCGCCTATTTGCCAAATCAAGACTGGAGATTAGCTGAACGCAGCTCCAGTCCCGACAGAGCAGCCCGCCACCCTAGCAGAGGGAACAGAAATCCCGAACGTATAGCCCGCAGCCCCACCCGCGCTAGACGACCCAGTTCCACGGATCGCCGAAGAAGCCGGTCCAATGCCCGACCCCAGCAACGTCGCGAAAGGCCCAGCTTTTGGCAGTATTCATGTGGTCTATGCCAGGAGGACCATGCGCTGAGCTCCAGCCCCCGATTCCAACAACAAACTCCGTTCCAGCGATATGAAACGGTCGAGCGTCGGGGGTACTGTCGTAATTGTTTGGCGAGAAGCCATTTGGCCCCCGACTGCGCATCTTTGGATGTCTGCCGGCGATGCAACGACCGGCATCATACCCTCCTGCATGGGGCCTCGCAGCTAGAGGAGATGCCCTTAAATATTGAGGCCGTTTCTGCCCCAGCGTTCGCCTGGGATATTGTCTTTGTACCGACGGTCATGGTGCGGGTATCGGTGGACGGCGTCGAGGGCTTCACAATGTTAAGGGCTATACTTAGCCAATCGGCAACGATGTCTAAGATCTCGTACGGAGCCTTCCGTAGGATTGGGTTGCCCTCGCGCCACTACCGGGGAGAAAGATTCACATCATTTACAATTGCACCCCGCCGGCCAAGCAGCAATTGGACATTTCGAGTGAATGCCATCATCATTGACGACTTGCCAAGGAGAATCTACTCCGACTCGATTCTCGAAAACCCAACGACCAGCTTCACCAGTGACGCTCTGGCAGACACTGACCCACGGGGTAATACTCCGATTGATGTGGAACTGGGTGCCGATACTTATTCGGCCATTAGGAGGGAGGGGTGCTCGGCCGACGGCAAAAATGTCGTATGCGGCAGTGTACTACAGTACAAACAGCCCAAAGCTAATATTTTGCCGGCGGCTACATAAACATAAGCGGCACTGGGCACATTTACATGTAAACAATGTAAATAATGCAAATAAAATTACATACACCCACACATATGTTTATGTAGCCACCGGTAAATTCCAGTGCTGAATTCCAAAATATGGAAAATTCGCACTGCTCAAACTGGTTTGCTATGACATTGCAAATTTCAGTTTCTCTAGTCTTTTTCGATCGTCAAAACGCGCGCAAGTGTTCCCCTCGTGACAAAGTGACAACAAACAAAAAATTACAAGTGACATTAAAAACCAAAATTCTTACAGATCACCAACAAAAAGGATCAACACAACCAACAACAAGAACTAAAAGTGGGTGACATCAGCCAAAGAACAAACCACAGTGAACTTAAAGAGTAAATAAGTTAAATTGATTGTAAATTAAAGTGCAAAAGAAAAACTACTGAATTATAAAATCTAAGAAGGAAAATATTTGAATTTAAAACTAAATGTAAAACTAGAAAATTTATACTAACTAAAACTAAAGCGGAAAAAAGCTACATAAAAATAGTAAATTAAAATCTAATTAAAAGCTGTACATATACATATATAAATACTTAAAATCTAACCCTAAAAATACATATATATATATATATATATATATATATATATAAAAGAAAGTACTAAGCCTAAAATAGGTACAATTGTAAAAACCTAGCCAAAGATTAAACATAGACCAATAAAACCCTAATATGAATTTTAAACCCGAAATAAGCAAAAATCTTATAAATAAAAAGAAAGGCAAAATGGTTTTAAAAGCTTAAGTGCTTTGAACCTTCTTTGCGGGCAATTTTCGCTGGTTTGAAATAATTGGGTCAGAGGTTAGCAAAAACATATTAGAAATGTCTTGGTTTGATTTTTCGCGACTGCACTTTCGGGAATGAAACTCCCTATATTTTTTAAAATCTTTATTTCTAGCTTCTTGCGCTTCTTCTTATAACTGCCCAATAGTTAAAAGGGCATTTGACACAATTTCGGGTCCGGATAAGTTTCAACAAAAAGTCTTCCTGTATTGTGTGCATATATTTGAAATTTTTCATTATTAATTTCATGGCCACTGGATACAGCAATAAGTAACACGTGCATTTTTTTTTATTAAATTAACAATTATGTTTGTTATTTCGGAAACGAGGCAAAAGGAAACGAGATGGACACGTGGTTCCTTTTGAGAATATGCATAGAATCACTTTCTGAGTCGATTTATGCATGTCCGTCCGTCCGTCTGTCCGTCTGTAGATGTTAAATTGTAAACAAAGTACAGGTCGCATTTATGATCCGATTTGAATGAAATTTGGCACAGGTCACGTATTTGGCCCAAGGACGAGCCCTATTGAAATTGGGAAAAATCGGTTCAGATTTAGATATAGCTCCCATATATATTTAACCGATTTAATGTAAACGGTCCCTATATATCTTTCGATTTGCACGAAATTTGGTACAGCCTAATCATTTAGGTCTAGAATGATGTGTGCCAAGTTTCGTGAAAATCGGTACAGATTTAGATATAGCTCCCATATATAGTTTCGTCCGATTTCATGTAAATGGTGCACCAAAGTCGCTATATATCTTTCGATTTGCACGAAATTTGGCATAACGTACTGAATTGAGCCTAGAATGATGTCTGCCAAGTTTCGAGAAAATCGGTCCAGATTTAGATATAGCTCCCATATATAGTTTCGTCCGATTTCATGTAAATGGTGCACCAAAGTCGCTATATATCTTTCGATTTGCACGAAATTTGGCATAACGTACTGAATTGAGCCTAGAAAGATGTCTGCCAATTTTCGAGAAAATCGGTCCAGATTTAGATATAGCTCCCATATATAGTTTCGTCCGATTTCATGTAAATGATGCACCAAAGTCGCTATATATCTTTCGATTTGCACGAAATTTGTCATAACGTACTGAATTGGTGCACCAAAGTCGCTATATCTCTTTCGATTTGCACGAAATTTGGCATAACGTACTGAATTGAGTCTAGAATGATGTCTGCCAAGTTTCGTGAAAATCGGTCAAGATTTAGATATAGCTCCCATGTATAGTTTCGTCCGATTTCATGTAAATGGTGCACCAAAGTCCCTATATATCTTTCGATTTGCACGAAATTTGGCATAACGTACTGAATTGAGCCTAGAAAGATGTCTGCCAAGTTTCGAGCAAATCGGTCCAGATTTCTATATAGCTCCCATATATAGTTTCGTCCGATTTCATGTAAAGGGTTCCCCAAAGTCTCTATATATCTTCCGATTTGCACGAAATTTGGCATAACGTACTGAAAATCGGTCCAGATTTAGATATAGTTCCCTTTTATTATAGATTGATTATAAGTAATTGACGCACCAAGGATCCAATAGGCTGATAGGAACAAAACGTTCTGAAATTAGTATAACCTAACCTATGACAAGTTTGTTTGAAATCGTTTAATATTTTGATAGAGCTTCCATATATATTTTCGCCCGATTTCAAGTAAATTGGGCATCCAACTCCTCATGTTAGTCAGATTGACATCATATTTTACACAACTTACAAAATTGAGCATAGAATTACGTAGTTGCGTTTTCTAGATGTACACACATAGCCCAACGGATGACCTATTTATATTTGTTTGAAGTGGATTTACATACTTTATGGATAGATCTAGGTAGATTCACATTAAGATAAATATCACATTTTTTATTTCATCCAATTTCATGTTAATAGCCCTGTTTAATATACCGATAGTGGTGAAGGGTATCATATAGTCGGCTCCGTCCGACTTTACTACTTTCCTTACTGGTTTAAGAATCAGTTCTAGCCTGCCACTTTTGTAAACGCATTTTATATGCAACGTGCAAAAGACTTTCAAAAAATCGAATCCAGCCATGAAGAATGGAAAGGCCAAATTTTAAATTGTATACATGTACAGGTCTTTGGATCATGGCTTCTATATTATTAAAATCCTTACTTGTTGCGCCACATAAGTAACACTTTTGTGTTGATGTGGTTTTTTTTAAGGCATTGCAAATTTTTCCATCTACCATTGCCAAAATTAATTTGTGGGAAACATGTACAACTTTCTCTCCAAACGTGACAGTTGAAGAAGTTAAATTCTGTATTTCTTCTTCAACTCTTTTGATTTCACTAATTGACACTTATGCGGTTTCTTTGACAAATTCAATTTTCAAGGGTCTGCAAAATCTAGTTGAAGACGGCCGTGGATTTTGCCAAATTGCCTTCTCCTCAAACATAATCCTAAGTGGTACAATTGTGGTTAAAAAAACTGATGAATCACTAGCATGCGATTCATGAAAGGCTTGTTTGTATGAGCTATGGCCAGAGCTTCCATCAAAGCCTCATTTTGAATATAATATTACATTCGAGTTCGTAATGCATAATGTGTCAATGACAGTTTCTTGAAGTTCTATTAGTCGCTTCACTGTATGATTAAGAAGACTTTATAAAGTTACCTCAACGGAGGTCTGGCTTATTTTAAAGCTGCTCGATTCTGGGTAAGTTTTTTGTTTTTCAGTTTTTTATTGTTGTAGGAGGGAACTATTTGAGGAGCAGCTTGTCTAACAACATTGTATTGATTTCGTGTTAGTTTAGCTTCTACAAAAATAGACAAAGCTTTTGTATTTGATATTTTCAAGGTGGGAAGTGGTTGTTTCAAATTTTTTTTCTAAATTTATTCCCTTGCAAACCTTTTCATATATATCTCGCAACACTTTCCATTCCTCGAGATAACCTCCGCTTTGTAATTTAACCTGTGTAGCATAAAGTAACTCTGGCAATGACATCGTGTCTCTTACAATCTTTGTTTTTTATATTTACACCAACCACTGGACTCGGTAAAACTGATTTCTTTTCGACCACGGTTTGCAGTCAAGGGATGAGTAAAACCAATAGAGGACTCCAACCAGATTTTATTTTGAGTAATAAACTTCGTTTGTATTCTATGCGCTCTAGTCCACCTAGCTTTAAATTTATAAAATAAAACATTCATTCTTTTATTTAAATCACACATATTATCCTCAGAGCATTTGGTGAGTTTTTTGATTTCATCAGCTAAAAATATCATTTTGTCATACATTTTGTCATACATTGTTAGCCCAACGGATGACCTATTTATATTTGTTTGAAGTGGATTTACATACTTTATGGATAGATCTAGGTAGATTCACATTAAGATAAATATCACATATTTTATTTCATCCAATTTCATGTTAATAGCCCTGTTTAATATACCCATAGTGGTGAAGGGTATCATATAGTCGGCTCCGTCCGACTTTACTACTTTCCTTACTGGTTTAAGAATCAGTTCTAGCCTGCCACTTTTGTAAACGCATTTTATATGCAACGTGCAAAAGACATTCAAAAAATCGAATCCAGCCATGAAGAATGGAAAGGCCAAATTTTAAATTGTATACATGTACAGGTCTTTGGATCATGGCTTCTATATTATTAAAATCCTTACTTGTTGCGCCACATAAGTAACACTTTTGTGTTGATGTGGTTTTTGTTAAGGCATTGCAAACTTTTCCATCTACCATTGCCAAAATTAATTTGTGGGAAACATGTACAACTTTCTCTCCAAACGTGACAGTTGAAGAAGTTAAATTCTGTATTTCTTCTTCAACTCTTTTGATTTCACTAATTGACACTTATGCGGTTTCTTTGACAAATTCAATTTTCAAGGGTCTGCAAAATCTAGTTGAAGACGGCCGTGGATTTTGCCAAATTACCTTCTCCTCAAACATAATCCTAAGTGGTACAATTGTGGTTAAAAAAACTGATGAATCACTAGCATGCGATTCATGAAAGGCTTGTTTGTATGAGCTATGGCCAGAGCTTCCATCAAAGCCTCATTTTGAATATAATATTACATTCGAGTTCGTAATGCATAAGGAGTCAATGACAGTTTCTTGAAGTTCTATTAGTCGCTTCACTGTATGATTAAGAAGACTTTATAAAGTTACCTCAACGGAGGTCTGGCTTATTTTAAAGCTGCTCGATTCTGGGTAAGTTTTTTGTTGTTCAGTTTTTTATTGTTGTAGGAGGGAACTATTTGAGGAGCAGCTTGTCTAACAACATTGTATTGATTTCGTGTTAGTTTAGCTTCTACAAAAATAGACAAAGCTTTTGTATTGGATATTTTCAAGGTGGGAAGTGGTTGTTTCAAAATTTTTTTCTAAATTTATTCCCTTGCAAACCTTTTCATATATATCTCGCAACACTTTCCATTCCTCGAGATAACCTCCGCTTTGTAATTTAACCTGTGTAGCATAAAGTAACTCTGGCAATGACATCGTGTCTCTTACAATCTTTGTTTTTTATATTTACACCAACCACTGGACTCGGTAAAACTGATTTCTTTTCGACCACGGTTTGCAGTCAAGGGATGAGTAAAACCAATAGAGGACTCCAACCAGATTTTATTTTGAGTAATAAACTTCGTTTGTATTCTATGCGCTCTAGTCCACCTAGCTTTAAATTTATAAAATAAAACATTCATTCTTTTATTTAAATCACACATATTATCCTCAGAGCATTTGGTGAGTTTTTTGATTTCATCAGCTAAAAATATCATTTTGTCATACATTTTGTCATACATTGTTAGCCCAACGGATGACCTATTTATATTTGTTTGAAGTGGATTTACATACTTTATGGATAGATCTAGGTAGATTCACATTAAGATAAATATCACATATTTTATTTCATCCAATTTCATGTTAATAGCCCTGTTTAATATACCCATAGTGGTGAAGGGTATCATATAGTCGGCTCCGTCCGACTTTACTACTTTCCTTACTGGTTTAAGAATCAGTTCTAGCCTGCCACTTTTGTAAACGCATTTTATATGCAACGTGCAAAAGACATTCAAAAAATCGAATCCAGCCATGAAGAATGGAAAGGCCAAATTTTAAATTGTATACATGTACAGGTCTTTGGATCATGGCTTCTATATTATTAAAATCCTTACTTGTTGCGCCACATAAGTAACACTTTTGTGTTGATGTGGTTTTTGTTAAGGCATTGCAAACTTTTCCATCTACCATTGCCAAAATTAATTTGTGGGAAACATGTACAACTTTCTCTCCAAACGTGACAGTTGAAGAAGTTAAATTCTGTATTTCTTCTTCAACTCTTTTGATTTCACTAATTGACACTTATGCGGTTTCTTTGACAAATTCAATTTTCAAGGGTCTGCAAAATCTAGTTGAAGACGGCCGTGGATTTTGCCAAATTACCTTCTCCTCAAACATAATCCTAAGTGGTACAATTGTGGTTAAAAAAACTGATGAATCACTAGCATGCGATTCATGAAAGGCTTGTTTGTATGAGCTATGGCCAGAGCTTCCATCAAAGCCTCATTTTGAATATAATATTACATTCGAGTTCGTAATGCATAAGGAGTCAATGACAGTTTCTTGAAGTTCTATTAGTCGCTTCACTGTATGATTAAGAAGACTTTATAAAGTTACCTCAACGGAGGTCTGGCTTATTTTAAAGCTGCTCGATTCTGGGTAAGTTTTTTGTTGTTCAGTTTTTTATTGTTGTAGGAGGGAACTATTTGAGGAGCAGCTTGTCTAACAACATTGTATTGATTTCGTGTTAGTTTAGCTTCTACAAAAATAGACAAAGCTTTTGTATTGGATATTTTCAAGGTGGGAAGTGGTTGTTTCAAAATTTTTTTCTAAATTTATTCCCTTGCAAACCTTTTCATATATATCTCGCAACACTTTCCATTCCTCGAGATAACCTCCGCTTTGTAATTTAACCTGTGTAGCATAAAGTAACTCTGGCAATGACATCGTGTCTCTTACAATCTTTGTCAAGGCATGAGTAAAACCAATAGAGGACTCCAACCAGATTTTATTTTGAGTAATAAACTTCGTTTGTATTCTATGCGCTCTAGTCCACCTAGCTTTAAATTTATAAAATAAAATTTAAATCACACATATTATCCTCAGAGCAGTTGGTGAGTTTTTTGATTTCATCAGCTAAAAATATCATTTTGTCATACATTGTTAGAGCGCTTGAATTCATCATAATATTAAATAAGCTTCGACGAGTATAAAAAACAACGTACCGATAACAAAACAAAACTAAAAGTCTAATTAAAAAAACCCTTTCAAAAATCCCTTTTTTCCCGATTACTTGAAACTGCACAACACAAACTTTATTTGTCAAAACAAAGAATGTTATTAAAATAAACAAAAACAAAATATTACTGTAACAAAGAATATTATTAAAAGAAACAAAAATAACAACTTTTCGCTAATTTGACCGCTGCAGTACTTGTATTAAACAATGCACGGCTTCTAAAAGGCACAAAAGGGCAGCGTAAAATTTTGCAATATAACAGAGATTTATTTCCTCTTTAATATAAACTAAAAATTATGACACGAATGTAGACGAATGATAACTATATGTCCATTTAAAATATATAAATATTATTTTTTTTGGCATTTTCAATATAAATAACTACATCCAAATCACTTCTACACACCATTAGATACACAAATGTTAACAACATATTGGCAAAATAACCTGATCTTGATGATTCCATTGAAAAATGTTTAACTTTTACTGTACTTTTTAAAATAAATGAAATTTCCAATGCGAACGTTTTCATATTTTTCCGTCCTTTTTTGCACAAAAATTTCTATAAAGTTTGACTTTGAAGTTTCACTACAAAAACGCCAGACCACTTTTGACATTTATTTTAACGACAAGTGATGTAGAATTTTATATACTGTAAGCGGGTGCACAAAATTTTAACGATACATACATTTTTTTTAATTAATCCAAGAAAACAGGGTATTCTAACCCACTGTGCGGCGTGTTTGTCTACCAAACAAAGCAACAAACCAGATTTGGCATCTTGCATTTGCCCAATGGCAGATGCAGCTGAAACCGCCTCAGCAGTCGTACGGCGAGGACGTCGGCTTTGCCTAGTGGCAGTGCGCTCAGTCTCGTCGCAGCTCGAGAATATGTCCGAGGACAAATTAGCCTTATCAACAGGCAATGGTTTTAGGAAAACCTTGCACCCAGCACCAACAATACCAGCAGCATTACTGCTACATTCAGCACCAGCTGCTTTTGCAGCTACGTCACCCTCATCACTACAGACACTTATGTCTGTAACAGCACCAGCATCGCGACTTACGCAATGTCTCTTTGCGCAAGAAGACTCACTCTCATCTCCCGATGGAGTGGGTGTTGTCCCCCCTTCCGCCTTTTTTCTACCCCTACGGGTAGAAGGTTTAGGTGCCATGGTGGCACTCCACCCAAGTTAGTGAGATAACCCCACTAAGAAGAGCCAAAATACCACCACAAACAAACGTCAAATTGCAGAAGGTCAAATGAGACACCCCAGCACGTTGCCAGTAGAGCCCCACTATCGCAACAACAATTTGACAGACAAAATAAAAATTTCCAAAAAATGAATATTTTTTTCAAAAAAATTTCCAAGTTCAAAAATTTTCAAAAAAATTAAAATTTTTGAAAGTGAAATTTTTTCCTTAAATTGAAAAAGTGCAAAAAATTCGAAGTTTTCGATACAATAAAAATTTTCCAAAAAATGAAAATTTTCAAAATTTGCAAATTTCTGCGCGAATCGAGCAAAAACACGAATTTTCAAAAAATTACATTTTCAAAAAATTTGATATTTTAAAAAACAAATCGAAAAAATTTTGAAGCTTTGCGGCAGATCTTCGAATTGGTACCGGCGGATTGGCTTCAGAGTGCGTTGAGTACTCTGGGCTTTTCCAATGGGGCGCTGGTCGACGCTCAATTTCGACACCCAATGGTGCACCATGGTTAAAGCCGTTGAGGCGGGAATCATGTAAAACTCACAGGATTCATGTCTGTGGGTTGGGTGCGATATTAACATTAGTAGCATTACGACACTCCTGATCGTACCATTGGGTGGTCTTTGGTACCCAAGTGTTGCTTTTGCTGCAGTTTGTAAGGAGTGGGTAATTCTTTGCCATTATGCTTCTATATTATAATCGGAGTGTTTTCGTCAAGCTGGTGGGCAAGTCAAGCGGAGTAGGCTTCTGCTATATGCCGTGCTTGCAACTTTACGACGTCCAGTTTCCGTGTTAAAGTAGATCGCACCTATGCTGCTAATTAAGACGAGTGCAATCCTTGACTGCTACAAGGTAGTTGTCCAAATCGATATTCGTTACTGGGTTGATCGAAGGCCTTCGGTCCATAACAACATGATCAATATTATTTCTCGTTGTTTGATCAGGAGAAACCCATGTGGCCTTGTGTATATCGAGATGCTTGAATATGGTGCTGCTAACTACCACATTTTTGGTGCCTGTCCCTTTCCATCGCATTTCCTGTGAGGCAATATTATCGGTTTTGTACTTCTTGAGTATATCCACCACAACAAAAAGTGTGCCTTTTCTCTTCAACGTGAGCACATTCCAAGTACAGATTCGCAGATCGTGGTCCTTTATACGTTACTTTTTCATAGTAGGTGGGCAATTAGCCCGAGTGTGGGCAACTAACCAGAAACCTCAACGCATTTTTATGTTTCTTATGGGAGAATTGGCGGCATATATCAAGTAACTATTTCAAGGGTGTTGAAATATCTACCCTAGGTAACACCGCGGGAAAGTCAGTGTGCACAATTGAGATGAAAAAAGGGCCAAGATAAACCTGGGATTTGCCATGCTAAAACCAATCAGAGCCGAGGTTTGGTATTTATCATCCCCTACGTCACTCAATAATGAAATATATTGAAAAATATTCGTCCATTTCATCATTTTAATGCCGTTCTTGGTTCACGACCTAAAACCGTCACAACCCTGTAGAAACGGCAATTTACATTATTCTATTCACAATTAAATAACCAACAAAAATTAACGTTTTGAATTGCTTTAAAAAAGAGTGGTTTCATTTATACTTGCAACAACTGAAACAATGTATATGACCATCACGAAACATAAAGATTATCTGCTTACCCCGAAAAGAAACAGCCAATTTAGTTGAAATTATTTTACAAAATACCGTTATCTGGGAGGAGTCTTAATATTTATAACATTAGGTAGTAAGATGTGTAAGCCAATGTGCATACACAAAAAATCCAAATTACACAGAAGTCGGTTAGAAAAATTTCCGAAATTGTCAAATAATAACGATAATAATTTATTAATAATATTACTATCCCATAAAAGTCCAAAGTATTATATTACGACCAATTTTTTGCTTACAATTTCTAAAATACGGAAAAACTGCTTCCAAGTTACAATCACATCGGTTAAAAACTTGCCACAAAAAAACTTCATAATAATCAAATAATTTACAAAAACCGTTTAATATGGGTACCGGAATGGCGTTTTCACGATTTGTCCGACGAGTGTATCGTTTCGTTGAAACTGGATCATTCAATTCAGATATAGCTCCAATATATATTTTCGTTCGTTTTCATCTAATGAGTGCACCATCTCACCACTAATGGTCCTACAGCAATGAGTGATTGTTAAAAAGTAGAAGTACTCCGAGGATAGTTTTTTATAAAAGAACAGCGACGTTTATTATTAAGGGTTGAAAAAAAACTGTGACATATTTTCAATACAATGAAATATCTACAAGCTCCCATACATCGTTTTCAAGAAGGGATTCAAACTCTTTCACCATTTCATCTTTCCATTCCTCTGAATTTGAAGAAATCATTGCTCGCCCCACATGCTCTGTGTTTAATTTCAAAACTTATATTTCGTGAGATTACTATCCAATTAATTTTTAGCTAATTGTTGTACAATTTGCCTAAGTTAGAATTTGTTACTACCCTTAATTACAGCTTTGTGCTTAAAGTTCTGTCAAATTATAACGAGTTGTTAGAACGTCTTGTCCTAGGCACACTCACCATGTACGTGTATGCCCAGAATATAGGAAACGTACTTCAGCCGACCGATTCTCCCTTGTTAAACGGCATAAACTTTGCATAAATTGTCTTTCACGAGGACATGATGTTACGAATTGTACCAGTTCCCATAGTTGTTTTAGATGCAACAAACGACATCATACTTTACTACACCATGATACGTAGCCGAAGAATTGTTAGAACTAGTTTGTGCTAGTTCTAACAATTCCTCGGCTACGTCCCAAACCTCTTTACTATCGGCTAATGTTCCACATTTTACTCCGTCATCCAATGCCAGCCCCAATTTACCTTCAACATCATCTGGTCAATCTTCTAGTGCTTCAACTAGGCAGGTATTCCATACCTCGCAGAACAAAACGGTTATTTTAGGAACAGCAATGGTGAACATTGCTCATCAGGGTGTTACTTACCCGGTTCATGCTCTTATAGACCCTGCTTCTGAAACATCATTTATTACTGAAAGGTTACAAGAGCGTCATGGTATCGCCACCACTTCAACCCAAGCTACAATTTCAGGAGTAAACCAATATATATCCATTATGTCAAGAAAATAGTTTTCTTTATGTATAGGTTCTCCCGTAGACAGTACGCTCTTTATGGAAATGACAGCGTTAGTAGTTCCTACTATTTCAGACAATCTTCCTTCTTTTCTCCATCAGCAGGGAACTTGCCGCCAATATGCCAAATCTTCGTTTGGTAGATAGAAATTTATTTGACTGTCGTCCAGTAGATATGCTAATAGGAGCGGACTTATATCCAAAAATACTTCTGCAGGGAATTCAATCCAACATATTAGGTTCCTTGATTGCACAAAAAACTGTTTTCGGCGGGTCCTACGAATATAGGCCATTCTGACAATATAACAACCTTTTCAACAAATGTGCAATATTCCCCTGAATATGGGTTGAATCAGGCTCTCCTTCGTTTCTGGGAACTAGAGGAAGTTCCTAAGCGCAATTTATTGTCTCCTTCGCAACAATTTTGCGAGGATAATTATAAAAGAACCACACATAAGGGCTCTAATGGTAGATACGTCGTATCTCTTCCAATTAAACAAGAATTTGTAGGCCAACTAGCTCTCGGACACTCCAGGACAAATTGTCTTCGACAATTCCTTCGAAATGAGGCATCACTAATTAAAAAAACCGGAAGTTAAGGAAATATACGATGGGGTGGTTCGTGGATATTTAGATTTAGACCATATGCGGCCAGTCTCGACTACGGCGACAAACTCTACATTTTGCTATCTGCCTCATCACCTTTTCATTAATCCTGATAAACAAACCACTTAATTAAGGGTGGTCTTTACTGCTTCCAACAAAACTTCTAATAGGAAAAGCCTCAACGACATTCTTCATGTCCGACTTTACAACAAGACTTGGTCCTCTTCATATTGCGATGGAGATTATTTAAATTTGTTTTCAGTTGTAATATTACCCAAATGTATCGACAGATACGGGTAGATCCAGTCCAAACTCCTCTGCAAAGGAATCTATTTAGGGATACTCCCAATACTACAGTTCAAGACTATGAGTTACTGACAGTGACTTTTGGCGTTAATTGTGCCCCATATTTAGCCATTCGTACATTATTGTAGTTGGCCGATGATGTCGAAACTGAATTCCCCCTTGCCTCGCACATCTTACGAAAGTGCATGTACGTTGATGACGTATTAGCGGGATATCACGATTGGGAGACTGCGCATAATTCTAGAGACCAAATTGTTAATGCTTTAGGTTCCGCTAAATTTGAACTTCGAAAATGGACGTCTAATGTCCGCTCTATTCTAGAGCCGCTTCCAGTAGAACATTTAATAGACTCTAAGATTCTCGATTTCATCGAATCTAGTAGTTGTAAACCTCTGGGTATTAGATGGAATGCTCAGTTTGATGTGTTCTATTATAATGTTAAACCTTTGGTCCACAAAAATAGTTAAACAAATCGGGAAGTTTTATTAACTACCGCAAAATTGTTTGCCCCTATAGGCTGGTTAAGCCCAGTAGTTGTAATGGCAAAAATTATAATGCAACGCATATGGTTAGATAAGATTGATTGGGACGATTCTCTTCCGTATTCGACGGAAAGAGAATGGCATAACTTCGTTGATACTTATCAGGGAGTCAATTTAATTTAAATACCTCGTTGGGTTAATTATACTCCTGATGTGGAAGCAGAACTTCATATCTTTTCTGATGTCTCTGAAAAAGCATATGCGGGGGTAGTATCATTACTTCAAATGGTGAAATTTTTACATTCAATATTGGCTACCTCGAGCAACTTCCTTAACTCTACGGTCAATAACCAAAAAAGTATACGTAGATCAATAACCGTGGTACATTTGTACCCATCCAAAGATAGCTCTGAAACTCAATAATAAATTGGACTATCGTTAGGTTTTTTTGTTTTAAATTAGTATATACGGATCTGATCTAGATGTAGGAACTCAAAATTATATATACATTAAAATAATATATATTTAAATCCATGCTTAAATCATAATCTATATAAAACAATCATAGTAAATTCGTTGTAGCTTTCGAATGGGTTAAGTTTTTTTAGTTCTTTTTTTTATTGGGATCTTATTTAGGTGTTCCCCAACCCCTCTGCAAATTTTTGTGGCCCTAGACGACATGGGGCCAGCAGGGCGAAAACCTCACGATAGTCCAAATTTTTAATGAGTTACAGAGCTATTTTGGATGGGTACAAATGTACCACGGTTATTGGTCTACGTAGGTAATAATTTTAAAAAAATTTAAAAATTATATATATGGAAATTATTAAAAATTTTTTTCTTCGATTATATGTGAAAATACCTCAAGAATGATTCCTCAAAATTTGATCCAAATATCTCCATTATTAAAAATTTTACAGCATTTTTATTTAAAAAAGGTACAAATGTACCCGGTTATTGACCGTAGGGTTAATTCGTAAAGTTGTAAGACAATGTAAATCTTGCATTTTAGAGAAAAAAGAACTTGTTCTCAAATTATGGCATCTCTACCTGCATTTGGAAGCCACCTCAGATTTATCAACGGCAACGTTTTTGGCCGCTTTTAATAGATTTATTTCTCGTCGTGGTTGCCCTAAGACTATATTTTCGGATAGTGGTACCAATTTTGTTGGCGCATCCAGAAAGTTAGGGCGTGAGATAAAAATGGTACTTCGTGAAAGTCAAGATAAGGCTTGTTTCCAATGTAGTTACCAAGGACTTTCATGGAAATTTATTCCAGCTGGAGCTCCACATATGGGTGGTCTCTGGGAAGCTGCGGTTAAAAGCTTCAAGCTCCACTTTAGAAAACACGCAACTAGCATAAAATAGTTAGTTATCTACGATACTTTCTCGAATTGAAGCGTGCTTAAATTCTAGGCCTCTTTGTTCAATGACTGACGGTCCCAAAAATATTGTAGCGTTGACACCAGGTCATTTTTTAATTGGGTCTCCTATCCTTGCTCCTCCAGAGCTAATAATTGATGAATCTCCCTTGCATATCGTGAATCGGTATCGTAAAGTAAAGCGCTTACTCAACAATTCTGCCTAAGGTGGAAAGATGAGTACCTAAAAAGTCTCCATAAAAGATATAAATGGAAGTATCCCGAGCGCGATATGCAAACGGACGATATTGTAGTAAATCGCCATGAGCAATTACCTCCTACAGCGTGGAAGTTAGGTCGCGTAATTAAAGTTTATCCCGGTATCGACGGTCGCATTCGTGTCGCCGATTTACAAGAGTGTAAGCAGCAACACCACACGCTTCTGCACCCCTACCCATCACGTGCTGAATCCAAGCAACAACTCCAAGTCCGTCCGTTAAGGTCAAATAGTCGGTCCGCTGTTTCACGTCCGATCGATCCGCCTGTACAATTTGCTAATCCCACACATATGCTCGCCATTCAGCCCATTGTGATACTAGGGCCCACTCTAGTTGTACAACTGCTCCCGGGTGAGCGACGCATTCCACTTCGAGCCCTATTGGACAATTGTGCTGGACATAGTCGCATATGCCAATCGTTCGTCCGATCCCTGCGCCTGAGTCCCATTAATCTGGGACCAGATCAATATAGCCAAATTACTTTGGAGTCAATCTACGACCGGACACAACGTCTTTTCCTGTCGGCTCGTGTAATGGACTTACGGCATATTGCCTCTCCATCCGAGTCGGCGACCGAAACCATAAAGGATCACTATGGTGGGATGATGTTGGCTGATCCACATTTTTTCCGATCCGGTCTTGTAATAATGGTACTCGGACCTGATGTTTACCCGAGCATAATGAAGGACCAAACATACTCGAGCCCGGGTTTCCCATGGGCCCAACTCACCATATTTGGATGGGTAATTTCCGGTTCATGTCCAATGTGAGCCTTTGACAACCGCTATACGGTACCCCCTTTCAATAACCCCTTTTTATTTTGTATTGGTCTCGAGGGCAATCTTCAATTGCCTTCGCCGCTTTACGGGCGCCAATTATTTGGATTACTAAACTTTAATTGTTTCTTGAAAACATGAATTAAATATATACACTTTGAAATTAATGTCCATCCTTTAGATTGCATTACATAGATATTGACGAAATTCTAAACCCCAATTTGTTTTTTTTTTCTTCTTTTTATTTACGTTCCTACGCAAACACTGCGGTTCGAAGCTTCAAGCTCCACTTTAGAAAACACGCAACTAGCATAAAATATACATTTGAAGAGTTATCTACGATACTTTCTCGAATTGAAGCGTGCTTAAATTCTAGGCCTCTTTGTCCAATGAATGACGGTCCCAAAAATATTGTAGCGTTGACACCAGGTCATTTTTTAATTGGGTCTCCTATCCTTGCTCCTCCAGAGCTAATAATTGATGAATCTCCCTTGCATATCGTGAATCGGTATCGTAAAGTAAAAGCGCTTACTCAACAATTCTGCTTAAGGTGGAAAGATGAGTACCTAAAAAGTCTCCATAAAAGACATAAATGGAAGTATCCCGAGCGCGATATGCAAACGGACGATATTGTAGTAAATCGCCATGCGCAATTACCTCCTACAGCGTAGAAGTTAGGTCGCGTAATAAAAGTTTATCCCGGAATCGACGGTCGCATTCGTGTCGCCGATTTACAAACGGAAAACGGTATTGTTAGACGACCAGTAGTCAAATTGGTCATTCTGACCAATTAAAATTGCACTTACTCTCTTAAATTGGTCGCCTCTGTGTTTTTTCACAGAATGGAAAATCTAAGTAAGATGGCTCCATCTCTTCCTGATGTTGAGGATGATGTCCCCATGTCAGATTAGGAAAGAGGAGTAATTGACCAGCCAGAGGAAATAATGAAGGATGCGATTCCCAATACAACCGATGCTCCATCAACTTCCCATACAACTATTGAAGTGGTCAACGCGGCCGCTCCAGTACAGGAGACTAAGTCTGCACCCCTACCCATCACGTGCTGAATCCCAGCAACAACTCCAAGTCCGTCCGTTAAGGTCAAATAGTCGGTCCGCTGTTTCACGTCCGATTCATCCGCCTGTACAATTTGCTAATCCCACACATATGCTCGCCATTCAGCCCATTGTGATACTAGGGCCCACTCTAGTTGTACAACTGCTCCTGGGTGAGCGACGCATTCCAATTCGAGCCCTATTGGACAATTGTGCTGGCCATAGTCGCATATGCCAATCGTTCGTCCGATCCCTGCGTCTGAGTCCCATTAATCTGGGACCAGATCAATATAGCCAAATTACTTTGGAGTCAATCTACGACCGGACACAACGTCTTTTCCTGTCGGCTCGTGTAATGGACTTACGGCATATTGTCTCTCCATCCGAGTCGGCGACCGAAACCATAAAGGATCACTATGGTGGGATGATGTTGGCTGATCCACATTTTTTCCGATCCGGTCCTGTAATAATGGTACTCGGGCCTGATGTTTACCCGAGCATAATGAAGGCCCAAACATACTCGAGCCCGGGTTTTCCATGGGCCCAACTCACCATATTTGGATGGGTAATTTCCGGTTCATGTCCAATGTGAGCCTTTGACAACCGCTATACGGTACCCCCCTTTCACTAACCCCTTTTTATTTTGTATTGGTCTCGAGGGCAATCTTCAATTGCCTTCGCAGCTTTACGAGCGCCAATTATTTGGATTACTAAACTTTAATTGTTTCTTGAAAACATGAATGAAATATATACACTTTGAAATTAATGTCCATCCTTTAGATTGCATTACATAGATATTGACGAAATTCTAAACCCCAATTTGTTTTTATTTTTTCTTCTTTTTATTTACGCTGCTACGCAAACACTGCGGTTCAAAGCTTCAAGCTCCACTTTAGAAAACACGCAACTAGCATAAAATATACATTTGAAGAGTTATCTACGATACTTTCTCGAATTGAAGCGTGCTTAAATTCTAGGCCTCTTTGTCCAATGAATGACGGTCCCAAAAATATTGTAGCGTTGACACCAGGTCATTTTTTAATTGGGTCTCCTATAGTTGCTCCTCCAGAGCTAATAATTGATGAATCTCCCTTGCATATCGTGAATCGGCATCGTAAAGTAAAAGCGCTTACTCAACAATTCTGCTTAAGGTGGAAAGATGAGTACCTAAAAAGTCTCCATAAAAGATATAAATGGAAGTATCCCGAGCGCGATATGCAAACGGACGATATTGTAGTAAATCGCCATGAGCAATTACCTCCTACAGCGTGGAAGTTAGGTCGCGTAATAAAAGTTTATCCCGGAATCGACGGTCGCATTCGTGTCGCCGATTTACAAACGGAAAACGGTATTGTAAGACGACCAGTAGTCAAATTGGTCATTCTGACCAATTAAAATTGCACTTACACTCTTAAATTCGTCGCCTCTCTATTTTTTCACAGAATGGAAAATCTAAGTAAGATGGCTGCATCTCTTCCTGATGTTGAGGATGATGTCCCCATGTCAGATGAGGAAAGAGGAGTAATTGACCAGCCAGAGGAAATAATGAAGGATGCGATTCCCAATACAAACGATGCTCCATCAACTTCCCATACCACTATTGAAGTGGTCAACGCGGCCGCTCCAGTACAGGAGACTTAGTCACCACCACCAAATAAATTTAATGATGATAGAAACGGGAGCACGGATTCGGACGCTCCTCCAATGGAGATTTCACTGTCGGGTTCCGTCGCAAGGCCTATAAGCGGCAGTCAATTGGTTTCGCCGGGCTCACAAGCGACAAAAGGAAGCACGGGCTCTAAAGGTGAAAACACTACACAAATGCAAGCACTTCATCGCCATGTCCCTGGGAAAGAAGATGCGAATGTTGGAAAAGCGCAATAGCTGCACAAATTGCCTTTCCGCAACTCACACTCTGCGAGAGTGCAAAATTAGGTCCAGGTGTCAAGAGTGTAAGCAGCAACACCACACGCTTCTGCACCCCTACCCATCACGTGCTGAATCCCAGCAACAACTCCAAGTCCGTCCGTTAAGGTCAAATAGTCGGTCCGCTGTTTCACGTCCGATCGATCCGCCTGTACAATTTGCTAATCCCACACATATGCTCGCCATTCAGCCCATTGTGATACTAGGGCCCACTCTAGTTGTACAACTGGTCCTGGGTGAGCGACGCATTCTAATTCGAGCCCTATTGGACAATTGTGCTGGCCATAGTCGCATATGCCAATCGTTCGTCCGATCCCTGCGTCTGAGTCCCATTAATCTGGGACCAGATCAATATAGCCAAATTACTTTGGAGTCAATCTACGACCGGACACAACGTCTTTTCCTGTCGGCTCGTGTAATGGACTTACGGCATATTGTCTCTCCATCCGAGTCGGCGTCCGAAACCATAAAGGATCACTATGGTGGGATGATGTTGGCTGATCCACCTTTTTTTCCGATCCGGTCCTGTAATAATGGTACTCGGGCCTGATGTTTACCCGAGCATAATGAAGGACCAAACATACTCGAGCCCGGGATTCCCATGGGCCCAACTCACCATATTTGGATGGGTAATTTCCGGTTCATGTCCAATGTGAGCCTTTGAAAACCGCTATACGGTACCCCCCCTTTCACTAACCCCTTTTTATTTTGTATTGGTCTCGAGGGCAATCTTCAATTGCCTTCGCAGCTTTACGAGCGCCAATTATTTGGATTACTAAACTTTAATTGTTTCTTGAAAACATGAATTGAATATATACACTTTGAAATTAATGTCCATCCTTTAGATTGCATTACATAGATATTGACGAAATTCTAAACCCCAATTTGTTTTTATTTTTTCTTCTTTTTATTTACGTTGCTACGCAAACACTGCGGTTCAAAGCTTCAAGCTCCACTTTAGAAAACACGCAACTAGCATAAAATATACATTTGAAGAGTTATCTACGATACTTTCTCGAATTGAAGCGTGCTTAAATTCTAGGCCTCTTTGTCCAATGAATGACGGTCCCAAAAATATTGTAGCGTTGACACCAGGTCATTTTTTAATTGGGACTCCTATCCTTGCTCCTCCAGAGCTAATAATTGATGAATCTCCCTTGCATATCGTGAATCGGTATCGTAAAGTAAAAGCGCTTACTCAACAATTCTGCTTAAGGTGGAAAGATGAGTACCTAAAAAGTCTCCATAAAAGATATAAATGGAAGTATCCCGAGCGCGATATGCAAACGAACGATATTGTAGTAAATCGCCATGAGCAATTACCTCCTACAGCGTGGAAGTTAGGTCGCGTAATAAAAGTTTATCCCGGTATCGACGGTCGCATTCGTGTCGCCGAAACGGAAAACGGTATTGTACGACGACCAGTAGTCAAATTGGTCATTCTGACCAATTAAAATTGCACTTACACTCTTAAATTCGTCGCCTCTGTATTTTTTCACAGAATGGAAAATCTAAGTAAGATGGCTGCATCTCTTCCTGATGTTGAGGATGATGTCCCCATGTCAGATTAGGAAAGAGGAGTAATTGACCAGCCAGAGGAAATAATGAAGGATGCGATTCCCAATACAAACGATGCTCCATCAACTTCCCATACCACTATTGAAGTGGTCAACGCGGCCGCTCCAGTACAGGAGACTAAGTCAGCACCACCAAATAAATTTAATGACGGGCTCTAAAGGTGAAAACACTACACAAATGCAAGCGCTTCATCGCCATGTCCCTGGGAAAGAAGATGCGAATGTTGGAAAAGCGCAATAGCTGCACGAATTGCCTTTCCGCAACTCACACTCTGCGAGATTGCAAAATTAGGTCCAGGTGTCAAGAGTGTAAGCAGCAACACCACACGCTTCTGCACCCCTACCCATCACGTGCTGAATCCCAGCAACAACTCCAAGTCCGTCCGTTAAGGTCAAATAGTCGGTCCGCTGTTTCACGTCCGATCGATCCGCCTGTACAATTTGCTAATCCCACACATATGCTCGCCATTCAGCCCATTGTGATACTAGGGCCCACTCTAGTTGTACAACTGCTCCTGGGTGAGCGACGCATTCCAATTCGAGCCCTATTGGACAATTGTGCTGGCCATAGTCGCATATGCCAATCGTTCGTCCGATCCCTGCGTCTGAGTCCCATTAATCTGGGACCAGATCAATATAGCCAAATTACTTTGGAGTCAATCTACGACCGGACACAACGTCTTTTCCTGTCGGCTCGTGTAATGGACTTACGGCATATTGTCTCTCCATCCGAGTCGGCGGCCGAAACCATAAAGGATCACTATGGTGGGATGATGTTGGCTGATCCACATTTTTTCCGATCCGGTCCTGTAATAATGGTACTCGGACCTGATGTTTACTCGAGCATAATGAAGGACCAAACATACTCGAGCCCGGGTTTTCCATGGGCCCAACTCACCATATGTGGATGGGTAATTTCCGGTTCATGTCCAATGTGAGCCTTTGACAACCGCTATACGGTACCCCTCTTTCACTAACCCCTTTTTATTTTGTATTGGTCTCGAGGGCAATCTTCAATTGCCTTCGCAGCTTTACGAGCGCCAATTATTTGGATTACTAAACTTTAATTTCTTGAAAACATGAATTAAATATATACACCATCCTTTAGATTGCATTACATAGATATTGACGAAATTCTAAACCCCAATTTGTTTTTATTTTTTCTTCTTTTTATTTACGTTGCTACGCAAACACTATGTTTTTTCCTTGTCTTGTCTATGATCTGAGGCTTTGTTTAATTGAGCTTGCCAAGGGAATATTCGATTCTAGATTTTCAGGTTCATTTTCTGTTCCATCTTCAGCATTTTCTTCTTCGTTTATGATGGCATTATCTATATTTTCTGGAACTGGTCTCGTCATTTTGAAATTCTTCATCATCAAATTTATTCTCTAAGAATTTTACACTTGTGTTCTTGTAAATTTTTTGGATAAACGATATGCCTTCGAATTTTCATCATAAACTACCATTATATTTTGCTCACTTCTTGCTTCAATTTTGGCCTTAGGTTTTTTCTTAAGACCATACGCTACGCACCGAATTTGTCGTAAATGAGATACAGTTGGAGTTTTTCCTGGCCAAAGTTCTTCCGGTGTTTTATTCATATTTAGTTTTGTTGGACATCGATTTCGAATGTATGATGCAGTGAGAACCAACTCACCCCATACATTTTCTGGTAAATTCGCCTCCAGCATAAAACATCTCACCATTTCCACCAGAGTTCTATTCATTCTCTCCGTAACACCACTTTGTTGGAGAGTATATTCAACAGTTAGTTGGTGTTTTATCCCACATTTTCGAAGATATGTCTGGAACTCATGACTCACTAATCCTGGAGCATTATCACTTCGTAAACATTTTATCTTCTTTCCAGTTTCCAATTTCACTCTTGCTGTAAACTCCTTAAATACCTCTAAATAGTCGCTTTTCTTGCGTAAGAAGTAAACAAAAACTTTTCCAGAAAAATCATCAATAAAGGTAGCAAAATATAAATTTCCTCCTAATGATGGATTTTGTATAGGCCCACAAAGTTCCGTATGAATCAAGCCCAATATTTAATTTCCCGATTTGCTGGTTTTCTTTGGAAAAAGAGAGCGTGTTTGTTTAGCTGTGATGCACACATTGCAACTTGCATCCGAAGAGTGAATTTTTGGCAATCCGTGTACCATATCCTCCGTGTATAATTTAATCAAATCATTGTAATTCAGGTGACCAAAACGTTCATGCCAAATTTCACATGGGGTGTTCGATTCTGCAGTTTTCTTACATTTCGTGTTATTTGTTACCGCCGTCATCATATACAATCCATTCTCCCTTACTGCTTCCATGTATATTTTATTACTTTTATGTACATACGATGTATTATTTTTATTTAAAACATCATAGCCTAAATCAGTAATCTTCGGCATTGAAATTAAATTTCCTCCAAGTAATGGAACAAACAACGTGTTTTGCAATTTTGTGGACTTCATTTGGTTTTCAACCAATATATTTAGTTGTATTGTTCCAATTTCTTCTACCTTGACGCTAGTATCCTCGGCTAGAGCTACTTTACTACCGTAATCTTTGTTCAATTCCATAAATAAAGATTCATCGACGCACATATGAGATGTTGCCCCAATGTCAAAACACCATTTAGAAGGGCTTTGTCTATTTTTCGCAGCATTTTCTTTACATTAATTTGCCCTATTTTACACAAACCGTTTTTGTAGAATTACTGGATTCATTAAGATTAACTCTGCAATCCTTCGCTTTATGTCCTTTTTTTACAACATCTATGACAATTAAATGGAAATCGTTTGTCTGCCATACCTGAATCAGATCTAATTTTCTTCTTTTTTTTTTGAATTATAGCTCTGCGCCCGCATAACGTTTTCGGAATTCTCATCACTCTTTTCACACCCAACTTCTAGTAATCGGGACCTTAACACATTGAGCGATGGAAACTCATTCGCAGTATCAAAAGCAGCACGAATTTCTTTAAACTTTTCCGATAAACCAACCAGCAAAATTACAGACAAAAAACTTTCATCAATTTTAACATCCATTTCCAAGAGACTCGAAACACATATGTCATATTCAGTGAGATACTCGGACAGACTTTGAACAGGGGACATTTTCAAATTAAGCAACTTTCGAAACATTTCGATTTTATGTCTGGTTGACTTTCTCGTATGTTTCTTGAAAATATTTCCAAACTTCCCGAATAGTTTTAAAATTTCTTACCATTCTTACTATATTTGATTCCAGCGAAATAATAATTTCAGAACGAGCATCAAGCGCCAATTCACCATAGGCTATCTGTTCATCCATTCTTCGGTGTTCAGTTCGTTCCGCAGTTGTTGGGGGTTCTGGTAAATCTGGAACAATCGGCCTGTTTTCTTCTCCAATTACATATTTCAACAATCTTGCCTTTTGAAGAACTGCTTCCATTTGTGTTTCCATGTAGCATAATTTGACCCATTGAACAATGGAATTCGCCCATTAAAGCTGGCCATTTCCATTTTCTTTCTATTTGGTACAATATTTCTTCGCAATAGTTACGGATTAATGCTCACAACCAGCAACGTTTATTATTAAGGATTGAAAAGACTGTTAACATTTTTCAATACAATAAAATATATACACCTATTTCAATGACAATACATATTTATAAAATCATGGCTACTTAAATTAACTTCAACAAGTAGAAATTATTTAAGTTGTTTCAGATATATTCATAAATATTAAAAGTGATACTACAATGCAATGCATTACATTTCGTTTCAACTGGTACATATGTAAATAAAGCTTCTATATATATATATATATCTTCCACCGATTTCAAGAAATCATCCACCAAAAATATAACGTTTGTTCGATTGAGAAATTTTGCACCGCGTAAGGAAAAATTTTAAATTTGATCGATTCAATCAGTGAGCCGTCTGTACATGAATAACAGTTGGAACTCATCAGATGATACAATAATGTAACTATAAAATATACTGAAATTTCACGAACTCGATATTTATATTTAAGTTTGAGTATTATTTATTTGCTACCATTTTGTATACATAGAATTTAATTGTCAATAAAAGATACCAATCAGTAAATAATCGCAAGCGTGAACTACATTCAAACATTGCTATTTATGAACAGCTGCACTTCTCTACGGACATATTTGGAATAGTACTATACATTAACTTCATAGTCATATCAAAATATAGCAGAGTAAGAGGGCTCAACTTTTGTGGAGAACAGCAAGGTTTTGCGGACACAGTCAATGATGTTATGTGTGTGTGAGTATACTTCTCTAAATAGCCTACATTACATTCTCCATTGCAAAAGTATGCATCGAAATGTTGAGGTGCAACAATAAAATTCCACCCAAAAGAAGTAAAGTTGATTTTAAGTGGATATCGACAGCATCTTATTTCATTATCATTTTCGTGACAATCTAAACTTGTACTTCTCTTATTTCGATGTTTGTGTGAAGCCAATACTTCGAGGTAAAGTGTCTGAAAATTCAAAATATTGGAGTATAGTTTATTTGCGTTGATGGATGGAATTAAATAACATATTTATACCTCCACACAAATGTTTGGACTATGCACAATAAATCGAGATAGACCTATAGATATATTTGAGAATACACGTATAATACTTTTATGAGTCTACATATGTTAATAGCGTAAGAAAAAACAGCAAGGGCCTTTGATAAACATCCGAATATAGTCAGGTTTATTCACTAAAATATAATTCAGCTTACAGATTTAAAATTAAAAGATATCAAAACTTACAATTGTAGACCCTTCTACGCTATTCAACAATTCAAGTTACAATGAAAAATATTGAAAAGTATATGAACAAATTTGAAGTATAGAACAAATAAAAGGCAGAACATGCTTAGTTTAAATTATGAATAACAAGTTTTAATTTCACAGAGTATAAATATAACATCCCCGCCCCCGTTAATTGACCACTGAAATTCACTAATATTGTACAATATCTAATTTAGCCAGCTTTGAAATTGGTCTTCTTAATACTCCGTCATTTGTTTTCACATCTGCCGAACGAGCTACCCCATCCGAGCCATAGTATAACTTCAGCCCTCGACATCGTCTCCATTTTGATCTAGGCTGGTTTGCGTCACATGCTATTACAACATCTCCTTCTTGTAACGTTTTTGAAGGTAGACACCATTTAACTCTTCTGGTTAAATCTGGCAAATATTCCTTTATCCATCGTCCCCAAAAGCCGTTCTTCAAGTTTTGAAGGATTCGCCATTGCTTCCTTAAGTTGATCAATTTTATGTCATAGTCCCCTGGGGCTTGCGTTGAATTAGTGGATCCCAACAAAAAATGATTTGGAGTGAGAGGCTCTGGATCGGCTGGGCTCAAAGCAATGTGCGTCAGTGGTCTCCCATTTACTATGTTTTCAGCTTCTATTATAAGACTTTGGAAAACTTCTAATCGGGGGTCAATATTTCCCATAAGAACTCGCAGAGTTTTCTTAACGGATTGTATCAATCTTTCCCACGCTCCACCTGAACTTGGATCAGCCGGCGTATTAAAAATCCACTTTATGCCCAGGGGCGTAAGATTTCTTGTAATTTCATTGTGATCCAGAAAATGTGTTTCGTTTCTTAACTCCTTCCTTATGCCAACGAAGTTCGTTCCATTGTCACTTCTAATTTGCAGTGGAACCCCTCTCCTATTTATAAAATTTCGTAAACATAACAGAAATGCATCAGAAGTTAGGTCGATGGCGACTTCCATATGAATCGCTCTTGACGTAAGGTAAGTAAATAACGATATCCAGCGTTTTTCAATACGTCTTCCTATTTTGACATTATAAGGACCAAAGAGATCGACACCTGTATACGAAAATGGGCGAACGAAGGGCGTAACTCTGTCCTTTGGTAATGCACCCATTTGAGGTTGATATGGCTTGGTTCTCAGAATTTAGCATACTGTGCATTGGGCTTCGACTGTTTTTAAAACCGTCCTAATAGATGGTATCCAAAACTTTTCTCGTACGTTGCATATAACTCCCATTGGGTTCTGATGACAATTTTTCTGATGATAATATTTAACAAGCAGTTGAGTGTATTTGTGCTTTTTGGGTAATATTATAGGTCTTCGTGTGAACTCTGTTAGTATTGTTGCATTTGTTAAACGACCGTTCACCCGCATAAGTCCCATCTCATCTAAAAATGGATTGAGGGATACGATTTGGCCCCTTCTATCTACTGGCTTATTATTTTCTAGCAAGGCATATTCTTCTTTAAATGATATCTTCTGAATTTCTCTCAATATGATAGTTTCCGCATCCACTTCTTCCACACTTAATTCTCCTCTTAAAATTTCCAGTTTCAAATACTTGTTACGAATATACATTTTAAATCTCAGAAACCAAGCAATCTTTCTTCGAATTTTCAAATATTGTGATGACCGATTTATGATTTTCTCTATGAGATCAGATTTGTTTTTTGAAGTACACATAATAAATTTTAATTTCAAATCTTCGTTCGACTTATCAGTTTCGTCCATTTGTTGCGACTTGTTAAGCCATTCAGACTCGGGACGGTAAAGAAACTGTGGACCATTCTTCCATACATTGTCGGGCTCATAACGTACCGGAAACACTGCTCGTGTACCTATATCGGCGGGATTTTGCGATGTTGCACACCATCGCCTTTGTTCTCCTTCCGAATGTTACAGAATTTCTGCTACCCTATTCGCTACGTACTGTTTATATTTTCGACGATCCAATTTTAACCACTGTATAACTGTATGGGAATCACTCCAAAAATGCGTTTTAAATTTTGTGACATCGTGGTTCTTTTCAATCGTGTTTTTTAAACGAACTGCCATAACTGCTGCTTGGAGTTCGAGTCTTGGAACGGAATGATAACGAAGCGGTGCACAAGAAGTCTTTCCTATGAAAAATGCTATATGAACGTCATCTTTTCCATAGTCGATTCTCCAGTACGCTACGGCTGCTAGTGCCTGTTCACTAGCATCGCAGAAAATGTGTAACTGCAATTTCTCATTAAGACCGTTAATAAAATAATGTCGTGGAATTTTAAATGCTTCAAGTCTTATCAACTCTTCCAACCAATTTGTAAATTTTTGGTATATATCTTCTGGTAGTTTTTGGTCCCATCCTATTTTGCGTCTCCAGACTTCTTGCATTAATAATTTGGAACAAATCATAAAATTCGCAAAAAACCCATATGGATCGAAAACTGATATTGAAATGCTTAACAATTCTCTTTTGGTCGGAGCTCGCTTAAATGTAATGACTTCATTTGAAGCCTTGTGGAATTTTAGAACATATATAAAATTATCAGTTTTGGGAACCAGTGCATTCCAAGAATTCTCTCTGTGGTTTTATCAACATTTACGACACCTTCCTCCATTTTTATCCCAAGCCTCTCGGCTACATGATCTGAATTAGTAAGCAAATTATGCATTTCAAATCCACCCGATTTGTGAATTGCCCGTACTGCTTCAGCTACAGCGACAGCTTCCTCTTCCGAGTCGAAGCAGTCCACATAATCATCTACATAGTGTCTTTCCACAACTCCTTTCACTGCTCTCGGATACATATTAGCAAATTCTTGGGCATTCTTATTCTTTACAAATTGTACAATTGTCGGGGAACATGCTGCACCAAATATGAGTTGTTGCATTACATATGTTTTCAAAGGCTTAGACGGATCACCATCTCTCCACAAAAAACGTTGAGCATACTGATCTTGTCGCGATATAATTACATGGTGAAACATTTCTTTTAAATCCCCGCACGCCGCAAATTTTGACTGACGGAATTTTAACAGTATAGCTAAAAGGGGTTGATTTATATCAGGTCCTGGCAAGAGAGTTTTATTCGGAGAAATTCCATTTACTTCTGCCGCAGCGTCAAAAACGAATCGTAACTTATTTTTATTTGGATTTATAACCCCAAAATGAGGCAAATAAAAAGTTTTACAGGGTTGAGTTCTTGCCTCCTTCTCCGGCATGATTCTCGCGTATCCTTTATCAACATATTCTTGAATTTTATCCCGATATTCTTTGGCAAATGTTTCATTCTTTTCCATTTTTCTTTCGACCGTAAGGAGTCTTTTAAATGCCATATCGTACGATTCAGGAAGAGCGACGTTATCATCTTCCCAAAGTAATCCATACTCAAAACGATCCCCCTTTTTATTGTTGTACGATCCAATATTTCTAAAGCTCTCTCATCTTTCTTATATTAAATTCAGTTTTTACTCCGAAAGTTTCTAAACCAAAATAACTCTTCATCATTTCATCAAGTTCCACTAACTTTTTAACATCCTCTTTAAATCCTCAATAGTGACAGGAATAACTTTTTGCCTTTTTATTTTCTATCGGGCCATACAAAATCCAACCCAATCTACATTTTAAGGCTATTGGCCCTAATGGGCGAAACATTTTGAGTTCTATCAACGGGACGGCCAAAAATAATAATAAGCATTTCGCACGCTTATTATCATTTTTGGCTTCACATTTTTGTAGTCTTTCAAGTTCATTTGGGAAAGTTGAAGATTCGGATATCTTACTTCTATGTATGTTGAGCTAAAACTCTGCATAGGTAGATCTAAGTTTGAAGTAACATACACATTTTTCATTGGATATTTGGGCGTATCCATGTCAGCACTACTAATATAAAGGTCAACGACCTGTGTTTTTTTCTCTAGAAACTTGACTGTTGATCCATTGAAGCTCGAGCACATCTGGTCTGCCAGTGATACCCAATTTCCTTAAAACATCTTCGTCAACCATTGATACATTTGCTCCATCGTCTACAAATGCATATATTTCCTCGTATCCCCTTGGTCCATACGATTTTACAGGGACAAATTGAAATAAAACAGATCCGCTCCCAGTAGTTTCGTCTACTAAACAATTACGTGCTGCGTTATTTTGCAGTTCTGAATCCTCATGAACTACCTACTTCACTTCGTCGTGTTTGTCATCAACAGCATGCAACAATTTATGATGAAATTTTTAACATGAATTTTCCCCGCATTTCTTTTTAGAAAAACATTTCGTCATTTGATGTCCTCCTTTTAAACACGAAAAACACGTTCCCATTGATTTAGCTTTTTCCCATCTCATTTGCAGGGGTAACTTTTTAAATTTCTCACAAACTGCCACATTTTTGCACTGATGACCACAAATTCTGCAGGACTTGTCTTCTACAGAAGAACTCACACCAGCATATCTCTTGGACCGTTTGTCAACAACTTTTTCCGAAGCAGGCAGTGAATCAGTTGTAGTGTTAATTACTTTGCGAATACACTGCATTCAATTCGAAAAGTCAACTATGTTCGGAATACTTGACATACTAAGACATTTTTCAGCCCATTGAATTCTTCTAGATATTGGCAATTTTGCAACTAATTCACTTAGTAGAGTAGGATTAGCCAGATGATAGTCACCACCAGCCGATTGTACAAATGTTGTCATATTTATTATTTTGATTGAGAAGTTTAAGAGCCCATCGAAATCTGACTCAGCAATAGATGGAAGGGCCCTTACCTTTTGAATCTGAGACTTAATTAACTGATCTGGTCTTCCATAAGTTTCAGCAAGGATATTCATAATTGCTGACACGTCCTTTGAGTTAGATAATTAAGGTTCCACGGTCTCATATGCTTTTCCTTGCAAAGAACTTCGTAATCTTATGATGTTGTGTAAATCAGAATATCCGAATTCTGTCGTGGTGCAGTTAAATATTTCAACAAACGTTGTCCACTCCTCAGGAGAACCAGAAAACTTAGGCAAATTATAAATCTTTTTATAACTATATGGCACTGCGTTGTTAAGAACTTGAGATGAGGCTTCAGGTACCGTAGTATTTGAATTATTTTGCATATCTGGAATACGCCCATTTATTCCAGAACCAGCACAACTTGACATCATTCCAACGGGATTCGAAAATGATGAGGTTATCGTAGATGGAAGCACATTTACAGTTGACATTGGTAGCTGATTTATTGACGTGGCAGTATTAGTAGTTGAAACGATCGGAGTAGCCAAACTAAGAGAGACTGTTGACTGAACAGAATTTGTAGGATTGCAATTCGGTAAATTACGAAACGTTTCCATGGAAGCTAATGACTCGCGGATTTGCATATTATTTTTCTCCACCAATGCCAGTACAGCGCTCATTTGACGGGCTTAGAGATTTGCATCTCTTCAAACTGTTTAGCAAAATGTTGGGTTACCTGTTCAATACTACCGAATGATCCGTTTGTTGTTGTTTCCTGGCCCAATGGTGAATTCGTCGTTGTACTTTCCGAAATTTGTTCAATTGGTTCACTATCAGATATCATATTTATTACTTCGGTCCTTTCCGAAGTCAGATGTCGTCGAGGAGAACGATGTAGCGTCATTTCGGCAGACGTAATTTTGCCACTACGTAAAAACATATATGAATTTCTCCTTGGATTAAAATCAATTGGCACCAAATCCAAACCAAAACGCCAGGCAATCGAAGGCCGATAATTATCTTTGATTCCAAGATATCAAATTCTATATCAAAAATTCCAATTTGAATAAAGAAAATGTTAATAGCGTAAGAAAAAACAGCAAGGGCCTTTGATAAACATCCGAATATAGTCAGGTTTATTCACTAAAATATAATTCAGGTTACAAATTGAAAATTAACAAGAGAAAAAGCCACATTTCCCAATATGCCTGATGAGCCGCTTAACCAACGGCGAAACGCGTCGCATAGTGGTGGGAATGTAGTATCTCTCTGGCTTTCCTTTTCATTGCAACTCCGATCATGTAGCTCATCTCGAAAGAGAAATTAATAAAAAACATTTACATGAATGATCTTCGCCCTAAAAAGGCATAAAAAACAAAACTCAAAAATTCAGCTTGAGCCCGGCTGGGATTTGAACCCTGGTTCCCATGGCATCTGTTGGTGTCCGGCGCCTTAGCGTTCAAAGCCACCTCCTTATCTTCCTAAGGTTGCACAATATGCAGTTGCATACCATTGAAGAAAAAATATTGTAGTCTGTATGGAAAAAAAGTCCGTCACTACAAGAAAAATCTGCTCTGAAAAGGAATGTTCTGGTGTGATGCCAAATGTCCGAACCTTGACACGGTTGAATTTAATTCGTAGATGCAATTTCGCAACAATAGTCGACATAAATACAACTTATCAAGTAAAGACATTTGTAAGCCACATTTCCCAATATGCCTGATGAGCCGCTTAACCAACGGCGAAACGCGTCGCATAGTGGTGGGAATGTAGTATCTCTCTGGCTTTCCTTTTCATTGCAACTCCGATCATGTAGCTCATCTCGAAAGAGAAATTAATAAAAAACATTTACATGAATGATCTTCGCCCTAAAAAGGCATAAAAAACAAAACTCAAAAATTCAGCTTGAGCCCGGCTGGGATTTGAACCCTGGTTCCCATGGCATCTGTTGGTGTCCGGCGCCTTAGCGTTCAAAGCCACCTCCTTATCTTCCTAAGGTTGCACAATATGCAGTTGCATACCATTGAAGAAAAAATATTGTAGTCTGTATGGAAAAAAAGTCCGTCACTACAAGAAAAATCTGCTCTGAAAAGGAATGTTCTGGTGTGATGCCAAATGTCCGAACCTTGACACGGTTGAATTTAATTCGTAGATGCAATTTCGCAACAATAGTCGACATAAATACAACTTATCAAGTAAAGACATTTGTAAGCCACATTTCCCAATATGCCTGATGAGCCGCTTAACCAACGGCGAAACGCGTCGCATAGTGGTGGGAATGTAGTATCTCTCTGGCTTTCCTTTTCATTGCAACTCCGATCATGTAGCTCATCTCGAAAGAGAAATTAATAAAGAAAAAGCGTTAAGTTCGGCCGGGCCGAACTTTGGATAACCTCCACCATAAATATACTGGCAGGTACTTGAAATGAAAATATAGGGAACATACCAAAAAAAATGGACCTATACCGACATTTCTACAAACCGATTATGTAAACAATAATTTTTAATAGAAAATTATATACTCAGGCTTATGGCTAATTAGTGTGTATACACTTTCACACGGTGAAAATGTGCCTCATCGAAAATTGGGGGTACCCTTATATGGGGGCTATCCGAAAAAATGGACCTATATTCATAATTTTTGGTGGAGAGATTTGGAACCTATTAAGAACCCAATGTACCAAATTTCAGCGTATTCGGTTGAAAAACGCGCTCAAGAACCCCAAAATTCCGAAAATTGGGGGGTACCCTTATATGGGGGATATCCGAAAAAATTCACATATATTTATAATTTTTTGTGGAGAGATTTGGTACATATTAAGAACTTGAAATACTAAATTATAGCAAATTCGGTGGAAAAATACGATCAAAACCCCCAAAATACTGAAAATTAGGAGGTACCGTTATATGGGGGCTACCAGAAAAAGTGGACCTATATTTATAATTTTTTGTGGGGACATTAAGTACCCAATGTACCAAATTTCAGCGTATTGGGTTGAAAAACGCGCCCAAGAACCTCAAAATACCGAAAATTGGGGGGTACTGTTATATGGGAGCTATGTCTAAACGTGGACCGATATATCCCATCTTCGAACTTGACCTGCCTGCAGACAAAAGACAACCCTATGCAAAATTTCAGCATCCTATCTCAATTCCTTCGGAAGATAGCGTGATTACAACAGACGGACGGACATGGCTAGATCGTCTTAGAATTTTACCCTGATCATGAATATATATACTTTATAGGGTCGGAAATGAATATTTCAATGAGTTACAAACGGAATGACAAAATTAATATACCCTCCATACTATGGCGGAGGGTATAAAAAGATATCAAAACTTACAATTGTAGACCCTTCTAAGCTATTCAACAATTCAAATTACAATGAAAAATATTTAAAAGTATATGAACAAATTGAAATTGAAGTGAAATTTCGAGCATACTCTGTACGTGATGTAAATTTTGCCCTTGCACATTTTGTGGGAATTTTTTGTTTTTATAGAATTCACTTTTTTCTATAATATTTTGAATTGTTCGTTTTTAATTTGTCATCAAATAAGAAGAAATAAACTTAAAGTACTAACTAAGTATTTATATAATCAACTTAAACTTTTATGCAATTTATGATCTCCAATGTTACAGGTTATATTATTTGGCCCAATGACTAGCCCTTTCAAAATTTTTAAAAATTAGTTCAGATTTTGTGTTTTCAAAACATGTTTGAAATAAAATGCCAGATTTTGTTTAAGCAAATGCTAAAAAGTGATAAAATGTTACGAATAAAGAAATTGAAATTTACAGTTCTGTTCGAACGTTATATAAGGTTTTACCGACCAAGAGTTTTTAAGGTCAAGAAATTTTGGTAACATTTGTGAACAAAACAACGGTCAAAGGTGCGAAGCAATAATCACGATATTTTACATTTCCGGTTCTGGCCAAAGAATACATTTATTTAGCTGTTAAAATCGATCAAGCACATTTTTATTTGTTTTTCTGGTCGCTCTAGAAATTATTAATAATATTTTATATTGGCTATTTTTCATTTCAATTAAGTGATTATTACTATGTGTCACTCATTGTGATACAATGCTGACTATGCATTTCTCAGCGACAAATGTTTTGTTTATTTCGGTAACTCATTTCTTCTATGTTGGAGTTTGAGATATTGCTAAAATCTGGTTAAGTTTGTTTGGAAAGGTCCTGTTATATATCTACTATTCTGGCCAATTATTAAATTGCCATTATAAATCGAAATGTAATTTGGGTTACTATAATCGAGAATTGCAGCAGATGGCAATACCAAAAGGCATTAATAAAGTCAACCTAAAATGGGGAAAAATACAAAAAAAGTTCTTATTTTGTCCTACCTACTACTATGAAATAGTAGCCTACCCCTACTATGAAATAGTTCCTATAGTATGTTTATTGTCCACCTTTTATTGGTTTTGACTACTCCGGACTCATATATCTGAGTTCTTCGTCTTGCATTATTAAGTGTAAGATATTTCTGCTGAATACTCAGAAGTCCAATTACAACTTCTTCATAGAAATCATTTGTTCGGAATACTTTTATAGGTGTTTTTCCATTTACAGAATGTACGGACCTGTTATACTCTATCGTTACAAAAAAAAAATAAAAACAAAATAAATCAATTTTGTATTAGAATGTATTTTCAACTTTATTTGGTAAGTTAATGAGTTTCATAAGAAGCAAAACTTCACGTTAATACGTGTGTGTTTGATCAACAGCGAGAAAGCAAGTCTATGATCAACGAGAACGAGACTGCAATTGAGTCACGGTGAGCAAATGTAGCGTAAGCAAGGTCAAGATCACATCGACGACCGTAGCACTGGAAAGTCCTCTCTGCATCCGAACTGAGCGAATGTGACTTCAAGGAGAGAGCGGATACTCCCTCCTACAATCTGAAGCAGGCGAGAAGATTCTCCCATTGACTCAAATGAGTAGCCAATTAATGTGAATAATAATTGGTATGCAACGGAAGAACATCTACATTTTCGTAAACAATGTATCGAACCTAAACATGGCCGCCCACCTTGCAGAGCTACAATGCAATGCAACATGAATTGGACTAAATCGCGACTTATTCTAGGTTAGTATTTGCATTGTGAATAAAATGCAGCAATATGTACGGTTTTGAGCAATATTTTGTTTCATTCAAATATGATTGTGTATATTGCTACAAATAATTTTTACAATAACACGTAAAAAATTTTGAGATAATCTTTAAATAAGACTATTTTAGTATGTTTTTTGCAAACCATTGTTTTAAGGGATATTAGTACACATTAACATAGATATAAACAAATTTTAATTTGTTCATTCTGCAGGTTGTTTGATATACTGCTTCTTAGGTTGATGTAAAGATGTCCAGCAACTGAAAATATTTAAAAAAAACTAATGTGACAAGGTTTTGATCTTATAGGAGTTGACTTTGCAACCATTTTAATTTAATTTTATAACTTTTATAACTTCGGAGTATCTTCACCACTACTACATGAGCAGATTCCACTTCATTGAAAACCTAAATATTTTCAGCATACACCTTTGCAATTTTTTTTGTTTGCAAATCCTTATTCCCCTAAAAACTTTACTTAAGACATACATTTTAGTAATTATTTTCTTTTGTAATATCTGTGAAATTGAATAGACGATGGAAGTTTGTTGATCTTTCAATATTTTCGTTTTAATGTATATTCATGCAAAATAACCCTTCTATAGGACATTCAGAATAAATATTCTCATGGCGTTCACCCTACCTGAAACAGTTGCTACAATGTGGGTTTCAAAACATAATTCCACCAGTTTTTCTTCAATCATTTTTAAAATTTCGAAACTGTCTGTTATATAAATCAGTTTTAAAATGAGTATCTTCCCTTATACACACAGTAAATAGGGTCCCCTTGTAGTTGTTGTATTATCGGTGGCAATTAATACGACGGATGGATCAATATTGGTTGTGCTTTTATGATTGAAATTTTTAATTCTGTACTTATATTTACATAGAAATATTAAATTATTAAATAGCATCAGGAATTCCCGGGAATGTCGATTCCCCGCGACGGTTATTCCCGATCCCGAAGCTTAGCAACAACACAAAAATGAGAAAAAGATGCCAAAATGCAGCAGAACACAAGGAGAAATGACTTCTAAGAAATTGGTTTAATTCAAAAGCAGACGACGACATTTACAAAAACTTTGAGGATATGACACACTGAATCCGTAAACTAAATTAAATGCATTTTGACCAGACGCAACATTCTCCTCTCACAGGACATGAAGGATGTTTAAAAGTCGGAGTAGTGTCCTGTGGCGAGATTCATCCTCATCAAAATCCCACGCAGTCCTAAAGACCTGGACTGAGGACGAAGGCATAGGATCAGTCAGAATCCTAACGAATGTCGTATTTTGGGCTAGAAGGGACACCAAAACATTCGATGCGTCCCTTCCTTTTAGATCTGTGGTTACAAATCTCTCCCTAAAAACAAATCGACAGGTCTACAATTGAAGAAGTGGACATCGGCTACAGTAAGATTGCATAAGTTAGAACTAAGGTTCACTGCAAGAAAATTTCTAGATATTTTTGGAATAACGAAAGCAATTTCATCAACAAATAAAGTACTTTCGTCGTTGTACTTTCCGAAATTTGTTCAATTGGTTCACTATCATATATCATATTTATTACTTCGGTCCTTTCCGAAGTCAGATGTCGTCGAGGAGAACGATGTAGCGTCATTTCGGCAGACGTAATTTTGCCACTACGTAAAAACATATATGAATTTCTCCTTGGATTAAAATCAATTGGCACAAAATCCAAACCAAAACGCCAGGCAATCGAATGCCGATAATTATCTTTGATTCCAAGATATCAAATTCTATATCAAAAATTCCAATTTGAATAAAGAAAATGTTAATAGCGTAAGAAAAAACAGCAAGGGCCTTTGATAAACATCCGAATATAGTCAGGTTTATTCACTAAAATATAATTCAGGTTACAAATTGAAAATTAACAAGTGAAAAAGCGTTAAGTTCGGCCGGGCCGAACTTTGGATACCCTCCACCATAAATATACTGGCAGGTACTTGAAATGAAAATATAGGGAACATACCAAAAAAAATGGACCTATACCGACATTTCTACAAACCGATTATGTAAACAATAATTTTTAATAGAAAATTATATCCTCAGGCTTATGGCTAATTAGTGTGTATACACTTTCACACGGTGAAAATGTGCCTCATCGAAAATTGGGGGTACCCTTATATGGGGGCTATCCGAAAAAATGGACCTATATTCATAATTTTTGGTGGAGAGATTTGGAACCTATTAAGAACCCAATGTACCAAATTTCAGCGTATTCGGTTGAAAAACGCGCTCAAGAACCCCAAAATTCCGAAAATTGGGGGGTACCCTTATATGGGGGATATCCGAAAAAATTCACATATATTTATAATTTTTTTGTGGAGAGATTTGGTACATATTAAGAACTTGAAATACTAAATTATAGCCAATTCGGTGGAAAAATACGATCAAAACCCCCAAAATACTGAAAATTAGGAGGTACCGTTATATGGGGGCTACCAGAAAAAGTGGACCTATATTTATAATTTTTTGTGGGGACATTAAGTACCCAATAAGAACCCAATGTACCAAATTTCAGCGTATTGGGTTGAAAAACGCGCCCAAGAACCTCAAAATACCGAAAATTGGGGGGTACTGTTATATGGGAGCTATGTCTAAACGTGGACAGATATATCCCATCTTCGAACTTGACCTGCCTGCAGACAAAAGACAACCCTATGCAAAATTTCAGCATCCTATCTCAATTCCTTCGGATGATAGCGTGATTACAACAGACGGACGGACAGACGGACGGACATGGCTAGATCGTCTTAGAATTTTACCCTGATCAAGAATATATATACTTTATAGGGTCGGAAATGAATATTTCGATGAGTTACAAACGGAATGACAAAATTAATATACCCTCCATACTATGGTGGAGGGTATAAAAAGATATCAAAACTTACAATTGTAGACCCTTCTAAGCTATTCAATTCAAGTTACAATGAAAAATATTTAAAAGTATATGAACAAATTGAAATTGAAGTGAAATTTCGAGCATACTCTGTACGTGATGTAAATTTTGCCCTTGCACATTTTGTGGGAATTTTTTGTTTTTATAGAATTCACTTTTTTCTATAATATTTTGAATTGTTCGTTTTTAATTTGTCATCAAATAAGAAGAAATAAACTTAAAGTACTAACTAAGTATTTATATAATCAACTTAAACTTTTATGCAATTTATGATCTCCAATGTTACAGGTTATATTATTTGGCCCAATGACTAGCCCTTTCAAAATTTTTAAAAATTAGTTCAGATTTTGTGTTTTCAAAACATGTTTGAAATAAAATGCCAGATTTTGTTTAAGCAAATGCTAAAAAGTGATAAAATGTTGCGAATAAAGAAATTGAAATTTACAGTTCTGTTCGAACGTTATATAAGGTTTTACCGACCAAAAGTTTTTAAGGTCAAGAAATTTTGGTAACATTTGTGAACAAAACAACGGTCAAAGGTGCGAAGCAATCATCACGATATTTTACATTTCCGGTTCTGGCCAAAGAATACATTTATTTAGCTGTTAAAATCGATCAAGCACATTTTTATTTGTTTTTCTGGTCGCTCTAGAAATTATTAATAATATTTTATATTGGCTATTTTTCATTTCAATTAAGTGATTATTACTATGTGTCACTCATTGTGATACAATGCTGACTATGCATTTCTCAGCGACAAATGTTTTGTTTATTTCGGTAACTCATTTCTTCTATGTTGGAGTTTGAGATATTGCTAAAATCTGGTTAAGTTTGTTTGGAAAGGTCCTGTTATATATCTACTATTCTGGCCAATTATTAAATTGCCATTATAAATCGAAATGTAATTTGGGTTACTATAATCGAGAATTGCAGCAGATGGGAATACCAAAAGGCATTAATAAAGTCAACCTAAAATGGGGAAAAATACAAAAAAAGTTCTTATTTTGTCCTACCTACTACTATGAAATAGTAGCCTACCCCTACTATGAAATAGTTCCTATAGTATGTTTATTGTCCACCTTTTATTGGTTTTGACTACTCCGGACTCATATATCTGAGTTCTTCGTCTTGCATTATTAAGTGTAAGATATTTCTGCTGAATACTCAGAAGTCCAATTACAACTTCTTCATAGAAATCATTTGTTCGGAATACTTTTATAGGTGTTTTTCCATTTACAGAATGTACGGACCTGTTATACTCTATCGTTACAAAAAAAATAAAAACAAAATAAATCAATTTTGTATTAGAATGTATTTTCAACTTTATTTGGTAAGTTAATGAGTTTCATAAGAAGCAAAACTTCACGTTAATACGTGTGTGTTTGATCAACAGCGAGAAAGCAAGTCTATGATCAACGAGAACGGGACTGCAATTGAGTCACGGTGAGCAAATGTAGCGTAAGCAAGGTCAAGATCACATCGACGACCGTAGCACTGGAAAGTCCTCTCTGCATCCGAACTGAGCGAATGTGACTTCAAGGAGAGAGCGGATACTCCCTCCTACAATCTGAAGCAGGCGAGAAGATTCTCCCATTGACTCAAATGAGTAGCCAATTAATGTGAATAATAATTGGTATGCAACGGAAGAACATCTACATTTTCGTAAACAATGTATCGAACCTAAACATGGCCGCCCACCTTGCAGAGCTACAATGCAATGCAACATGAATTGGACTAAATCGCGACTTATTCTAGGTTAGTATTTGCATTGTGAATAAAATGCAGCAATATGTACGGTTTTGAGCAATATTTTGTTTCATTCAAATATGATTGTGTATATTGCTACAAATAATTTTTACAATAACACATACAAAATTGAATTAATCTTTAAATAAGACTATTTTAGTATGTTTTTCGCAAACCATTGTTTTAAGAGCTATTAGTACACATTAACATAGATATAAACAATTTTGAATTTGTGCATACTGCAGGTTGTTTGATATACTGCTTCTTAAGTTGATGTAAAGATGTCCAGCAACTGAAAATATTTAAAAAAACTAATGTGACAAGGTTTTGATCTTATAGGAGTTGACTTTGCAACCATTTTAATTTAATTTTAAAACTTTTATAACTTCGGAGTATCTTCACCACTACTACATGAGCAGATTCCACTTCATTGAAAACCTAAATATTTTCAGCATACACCTTTGCATTTTTTTTTTTCAAATCCGTATTCCCCTACAAATTTTACTTGAAACATAAATTTTATTCATTACTTTCTTTTGTAATATCTGTGAAATTGAATAGACGATGGAAGTTTGTTGATCTTTCAATATTTTCTTTTTAATGTATATTCATGCAAAATAACCCTTCTATAGGACATTCAGAAAAATATTCTCATGGCGTTCACCCTACCTGAAACAGTTGCTACAATGTGGGTTTCAAAACATAATTCCACCAGTTTTTCTTCAATCATTTTTAGAATTTCGAAACTGTCTGTTATATAAATCAGTTTTAAAATGAGTATCTTCCCTTATACACACAGTAAATAGGGTCCCCTTGTAGTTGTTGTATTATCGGTGGCAATTAATACGACGGATGGATCAATATTGGTTGTGCTTTTATGATTGAAATTTTTAATTCTGTACTTATATTTACATAGAAATATTAAATTATTAAATAGCATCAGGAATTCCCGGGAATGTCGATTCCCCGCGACGGTTATTCCCGATCCCGAAGCTTAGCAACAACACAAAAATGAGAAAAAGATGCCAAAATGCAGCAGAACACAAGGAGAAATGACTTCTAAGAAATTGTTTTAATTCAAAAGCAGACGACGACATTTACAAAAACTTTGAGGATATGACACACTGAATCCGTAAACTAAATTAAATTCATTTTGACCAGACGCAACATTCTCCTCTCACAGGACATGAAGGATGTTTAAAAGTCGGAGTAGTGTCCTGTGGCGAGATTCATCCTCATCAAAATCCCACGCAGTCCTAAAGACCTGGACTGAGGACGAAGGCATAGGATCAGTCAGAATCCTAACGAATGTCGTATTTTGGGCTAGAAGGGACACCAAAACATTCGATGCGTCCCTTCCTTTTAGATCTGTGGTTACAAATCTCTCCCTAAAAACAAATCGACAGGTCTACAATTGAAGAAGTGGGCATCGGCTACAGTAAGATTGCATAAGTTAGAACTAAGGTTCACTGCAAGAAAATTTCCAGATATTTTTGGAATAACGAAAGCAATTTCATCAACAAATAAAGTAGAATCTAAGCGAGAACCGATGCTAATTGAAACATTTTTGGAAGTGGTATAAGTTGAAATATAAACTCCAGAAACGCTGGCAGAGATTGACTGAGTGGTCAATTTGAGATGTTTTTGCAAATGTTTAGACATGAACGAAGCCTCTGCACCAGTGTCGATAAGCGCCCGAACTAGATATGAAACTCCGGAATGAACGATGTTGATCATAGCAGTACCCATCATGACATATCGATTTTGGGAGGTATGGAACACCTGACTACTTGATGAGTTGGAGGTGAAGTAGTTTGGGGTGCACTAACATGAACGACAACAGGAGTTACCGGAGAAGATTTCAGCGACTTAAGACTGTGTATATTTTCATTGCTATCCGACAAACAATCAATCAGACTTAGGAATGATAATTGGTACTTCGAGTCGGCAGGAGAGATTTGCTCAGATGCTGTTGTCAACAAATAGTCAGTACACTTATCGTAAGTGCCTTTGATATTATACCATAACTCTTGAAGTTCTGAGCTTCGGGTTGAAAATCGTATGACTTTCTGGGTTAAGCATATAGTAGGAGGCAATAAATTTGAAATAAAATATGTGATATTTATCTAAATGTGAATCGATTTAGATCAATCGACTTCAAACAAATATCAATAGGTCATCCGTTGGGATATGTCTGTACTTCTAGAAAACGCAACTACGTAATTATATGCTCAATTTTGTACGTTGTGCAAAATTTGATGTCAATCTGACTAACATGAGGAGTTTAATGTCTAATTTACTTAAAATCGGCCGAAAATATATATGGAAGTTATATCCAAATATGAATCGATTTCAAAGAAACTCGTCACAGGATAGGTTATCGAAGGATATATAGGGACTTTGGTGAACCATTTTCATGAAATCGGGCGAAACTATATATAGGAGCTATATCTAAATCCGGACCGATTATCACGAAACTTGGCAGACATCATTGTAGTCTCAATTCAGTACGTTATGCCAAATTTCATGCAAATTGAAAGATATGTGTGGACTTTGATGCACCATTTACATTAAATCTGACGAAAATATATATGGGAGCTATATCTAAATCTGGACCGATTTCACGAAACATGACAGACATCACTCTAGGCTCAATTCTGTACGTAATGCCAAATTTCGTGCAAATCGAAAGATATATAGGGACTTTGGTGCACCATTAACATGAAATCGGACGAAACTATATATGGGAGCTATATCTAAATGTTTGACTTGGCAGACATCATTCTAGGCTCAATTCAATACGTTATGCCAAATTTCGTGCAAATCGAATGATATATAGGGACTTTGGTGCACCATTTACATGAAATCGGACAAAACTATGTATGGGAGCTATATCTAAATCTGGACCGATTTTCTCGAAACTTGGCAGACATCATTCTAGACTCAATTCAAACGTTATGCCAAATTTCGTGCAAATCGAAAGATATATAGCGAGTTTGGTGCACCATTTACATGAAATCTGACGGAACTATATATGGGAGCTATATCTAAATCTGGACCGATTTTCACGAAACTTGGCACACATCATTCTAGTTCTAAATGATTAGGCTGTACCAAATTTCGTGCAAATCGAATGATATATAGGGACTTTGGTGCACCATTTACATGAAATCGGACGAAACTATATATGGGAGCTATATCTAAATCTGGACCGATTTTCTCGAAACTTGGCAGACATCATTCTAGGCTCAATTCAGTACGTTATGTCAAATTTCGTGTAAATCGAAAGCTATAGCGAGTTTGGTGCACCATTTACATGAAATCGGACGGAACTATATATGGGAGCTATATCTAAATCTGGACCGATTTTCACGAAACTTGGCAGACATCATTCTAGACCTAAATGATTAGGCTGTACCCAATTTCGTGCAAATCGAATGATATATAGCGAGTTTGGTGCACCATTTACATGAAATCGAACGGAACTATATATGGGAGCTATATCTAAATCTGGACCGATTTTCACGAAACTTGGCACCCATCGTTCTAGACCTAAATGATTAGGCTGTACCAAATTTCATGCAAATCAAAAGATATATAGGGATCGTTTACATTAAATCGGTTAAATATATATATGGGAGCTATATCTAAATCTGAACCGATTTTTCCCAATTTCAATAGGGTTCGTCCTTGGGCCAAATAAGTGATCTGTGCCAAATTTCATTCAAATCGGATCATAAATGCGACCTGTACTTTGTTTACAATTTAACATCTACAGACGGACAGACGGAGGGACGGACATGCATAAATCGACTCAGAAAGTGATTCTATGCATATTCTCAAAAGGAACCATGTGTCTATCTCGTTTCCTTTTGCCTGTTACAAACATATGTACAAAGACATAATACCCTGTACTACAGAGTGGTGAAGGGTATAATGAATTAATCTTTAAATAAGACTATTTTAGTATGTTTTTTGCAAACCGTTGTTTTAAGGGCTTTTAGTACACATTAACATAGATATAAACAATTTTGAATTTGTGCATTCTGCAAGTTGTTTGATATACTGCTTCTTAAGTTGATGTAAAGATGCCCAGCAACTGAAAATATTAAAAAAAAACTACTGTGGCAAGGTTTTGATCTTATAGGAGTTGACTTTGCAACCATTTTAATTTAATTTCAAAACTTTTATACCTTCGGAGTATCTTCACCACTACTACATGAGCAGATTCCACTTCATTGAAAACCTAAATATTTTCTGCATACACCTTTGCAAATTTTTTTTGCAAATACGTATTCCCCTAAAAACTTTACTTGAGGCATAAATTTTAGTCATTATTTTCTTTTGTAATATCTGTGAAATTGAATAGACGATGGATGTTGTTGATCTTTCAATATTTTCGATAGGAATCATGTTTAGAATTTCGAAACTGTCTGTTATATAAATCACTATTAAAATGAGTATCTTCCTGTTATACACACATTAAAATAGGGTCCCCTTGTAGTTGTTGTATTATCGGTGGCAATTAATACGACGGATGGATCAATTTTGGTTGTGCTTTTAGTATTGCAATTTTTAATTCTGTACTTATATTTACTTAGAAATGTTATTTCCCGTTTTCCCGGGAAATAGTGTCGGGAATTCCCGGGAATATCGATTCCCCGGGACGGGAATTCCCGATCAAAAACCCTAGCGACAACACAAAAAACGAGAAAAGAAGTTGTTTTAAGAAGTTGTTTTAATTGAAAAGCAGATGATGACATTTACAAAACCTTTGAGGATATGACACTCTGCATTCGTAAACAACTTCATATCATAGGGCTCGAAAAGATTTTTTCCCGAGAAAAGCAGCCATGACTAGAATACGTGGTCGCTTTTTCTCTTGGGTACATGCCATAAATCGATGAATAACCAACGAATTACACTTTTGATAGCGTGAACGAATTCTGACAAATATTCAAACAATTTGGCAAGAAAACAGCAATGTAATTGATTGTTGTTTATTCCATGTCAGCGATAGAGATAGGGAGCTTTGGAAAGGGTGCAATTTTCGAAAGAAAAAAAACGATCTAGCAACGAAAATCTAGGTAAGCGTGAATTACGAAAATTAAATGCATTTTGACCAGACGCAACATTCTCCTCTCACAGGACATGAACGACGGCGAAGGATGCTTAAAAGTCGGAGTAGTGTCCTGTGGCGAGATTCATCCTCAGCAAAATCCAACACAGTCCTTAAGATCTGGACTGAGGACGAAGGCATAGGACCAGTCAGAATCCAACCGAATATCGTATTTTGGGCTAGAAGGAACACTAAAACATTCGCTGCGTCCCTTCCTTCAAGATCTGTGGTTACAAATCTGTCCCTAAAAACAAATCGACAGGTCTACAATTGAAGAAGTGGGCATGGGCTACAGTAAGCGAGAACCGATGCTAATTGAACAATTTTTGGAAGTGATATAAGTTGAACTATAAACTTCAGAAACGCTGGCAGAGATTGACTGAGTGGGCAATTTGAGACGTTTTTGCAAATTTTTAGACATGAACGAAGCCTCTGCACCAGGGTCGATAAGCGCACGAACTAGATATGAAACTCCGGAATGGACGATGTTGATCATAGCAGTACCCATCATGACATATCGATTTTGGGAGGTTTGAAACACCTGACTACTTGAAGAGTTGGAGCTGAAGTAGTTTGGGGTGCACTAACATGAACGACAACAGGAGTTACCGGAGAAGATTTCAGCGACTTAAGACTGTGTATATTTTCATTGCTATCCGACAAACAATCAATCAGACTTAGGAATGATAATTGGTACTTCGAGTCGGCAGGAGAGATTTGCTCAGATGCTGTTGTCAACAAATAGTCAGTACACTTATCGTAAGTGCCTTTGACATTATACCATAACTCTTGAAGTGAAGTTTGAAATAAAATATGTGATATTTATCTAAATGTGAATCGACTTAGATCAATCGACTTCAAACAAATATCAATAGGTCATCCGTTGGGTTATGTCTGTACTTCTAGAAAACGCAACTACGTAATTCTATGCTCAATTTTGTACGTTGTGCAAAATTTGATGTCAATCTGACTAACATGAGGAGTTTAATGTCTAATTTACTTAAAATCGGCCGAAAATATATATGGAAGTTATATCCAAATATGAACCGATTTCAACGAAACTCGTCACAGGATAGGTTATCGAAGGATATATAGGGACTTTGGTGAACCATTTTCATGAAATCGGGCGAAACTATATATAGGAGCTATATCTAAATCCGGACCGATTATCGCGAAACTTGGCAGACATCATTGTAGGCTCAATTTAGTACGTTATGCCAAATTTCATGCAAATTGAAAGATATGTGTGGACTTTGATGCACCATTTACATTAAATCTGACGAAAATATATATGGGAGCTACATCTAAATCTGGAACGATTTTCACGAAACATGACAGACATCACTCTAGGCTCAATTCTGTACGTTATGCCAAATTTCGTGCAAATTGAAAGATATGTGTGGACTTTGATGCACCATTAACATGAAATCGGACGAAACTATATATGGGAGCTATATCTAAATGTTGACCGATTTTCACGAAACTTGGCAGACATCATTCTAGGCTCAATTCAATACGTTAAGCCAAATTTCGTGCAAATCGAATGATATATAGGGACTTTGGTGCACCATTTACATGAAATCGGACGAAACTATGTATGGGAGCTATATCTAAATCTGGACCGATTTTCTCGAAACTTGGCAGACATCATTCTAGACTCAATTCAGTACGTTATGCCAAATTTCGTGCAAATCGAAAGATATATAGCGAGTTTGGTGCACCATTTACATGAAATCTGACGGAACTATATATGGGAGCTATATCTAAATCTGGACCGATTTTCACGAAACTTGGCACACATCATTCTAGTTCTAAATGATAAGGCTGTACCAAATTTCGTGCAAATCGAATGATATATAGGGAGTTTGGTGCACCATTTACATGAAATCGGACGAAACTATATATGGGAGCTATATCTAAATCTGGACCGATTTTCTCGAAACTTGGCAGACATCATTCTAGGCTCAATTCAGTACGTTATGTCAAATTTCGTGCAAATCGAAAGCTATAGCGAGTTTGGTGCACTATTTACATGAAATCGGACGGAACTATATATGGGAGCTATATCTAAATCTGGACCGATTTTCACGAAACTTGGCACACATCATTCTAGACCTAAATGATTAGGCTGTACCCAATTTCGTGCAAATCGAAAGATATATAGCGAGTTTGGTGCACCATTTACATGAAATCGAACGGAACTATATATGGGAGCTATATCTAAATCTGGACCGATTTTCACGAAACATGGCACACATCATTCTAGACCTAAAAGATTAGGCTGTACCAAATTTCATGCAAATCGAAAGATATATAGGGATCGTTTACATTAAATCGGTTAAATATATATATGGGAGCTATATCTAAATCTGAACCGATTTTTCCCAATTTCAATAGGGTTCGTCCTTGGGCCAAATAAGTGATCTGTGCCAAATTTCATTCAAATCGGATCATAAATGCGACCTGTACTTTGTTTACAATTTAACATCTACAGGCGGAGGGACGGACATGCATAAATCGACTCAGAAAGTGATTCTATGCATATTCTCAAAAGGAACCATGTGTCTATCTCGTTTCCTTTTGCCTGTTACAAACATATGTACAAAGACATAATACCCTGTACTACAGAGTGGTGAAGGGTATAATGAATTAATCTTTAAATAAGACTATTTTAGTATGTTTTTTGCAAACCGTTGTTTTAAGGGCTTTTAGTACACATTAACATAGATATAAACAATTTTGAATTTGTGCATTCTGCAAGTTGTTTGATATACTGCTTCTTAAGTTGATGTAAAGATGCCCAGCAACTGAAAATATTAAAAAAAAACTACTGTGGCAAGGTTTTGATCTTATAGGAGTTGACTTTGCAACCATTTTAATTTAATTTCAAAACTTTTATACCTTCGGAGTATCTTCACCACTACTACAGGAGCAGATTCCACTTCATTGAAAACCTAAATATTTTCTGCATACACCTTTGCAAAATTTTTTTGCAAATACGTATTCCCCTAAAAACTTTACTTGAGGCATAAATTTTAGTCATTATTTTCTTTTGTAATATCTGTGAAATTGAATAGACGATGGAAGTTGTTGATCTTTCAATATTTTCGATAGGAATCATGTTTAGAATTTCGAAACTGTCGGTTATATAAATCACTATTAAAATGAGTATCTTCCTGTTATACACACATTAAAATAGGGTCCCCTTGTAGTTGTTGTATTATCGGTGGCAATTAATACGACGGATGGATCAATTTTGGTTGTGCTTTTAGTATTGCAATTTTTAATTCTGTACTTATATTTACTTAGAAATGTTATTTCCCGTTTTTCCGGGAAATAGTGTCGGGAATTCCCGGGAATATCGATTCCCCGGGACGGGAATTCCCGATCAAAAACCCTAGCGACAACACAAAAAACGAGAAAAGAAGTTGTTTTAAGAAGTTGTTTTAATTGAAAAGCAGATGATGACATTTACAAAACCTTTGAGGATATGACACTCTGCATTCGTAAACAACTTCATATCATAGGGCTCGAAAAGGTTTTTTCCCGAGAAAATCAGCCATGACTAGAATACGTGGTCGCTTTTTCTCTTGGGTACATGCCATAAATCGATGAATAACCACGAATTACACTTTTGATAGCGTGAACGAATTCTGACAAATATTCAAACAATTTGGCAAGAAAACAGCAATGTAATTGCTTGTTGTTTATTCCATGTCAGCGATAGAGATGTGGCGAGATTCATCCTCAGCAAAATCCAACACAGTCCTTAAGATCTGGACTGAGGACGAAGGCATAGGACCAGTCAGAATCCAACCGAATATCGTATTTTGGGCTAGAAGGAACACTAAAACATTCGCTGCGTCCCTTCCTTCAAGATCTGTGGTTACAAATCTGTCCCTAAAAACAAATCGACAGGTCTACAATTGAAGAAGTGGGCATGGGCTACAGTAAGCGAGAACCGATGCTAATTGAACAATTTTTGGAAGTGATATAAGTTGAACTATAAACTTCAGAAACGCTGGCAGAGATTGACTGAGTGGGCAATTTGAGACGTTTTTGCAAATTTTTAGACATGAACGAAGCCTCTGCACCAGGGTCGATAAGCGCACGAACTAGATATGAAACTCCGGAATGGACGATGTTGATCATAGCAGTACCCATCATGACATATCGATTTTGGGAGGTTTGAAACACCTGACTACTTGAAGAGTTGGAGCTGAAGTAGTTTGGGGTGCACTAACATGAACGACAACAGGAGTTACCGGAGAAGATTTCAGCGACTTAAGACTGTGTATATTTTCATTGCTATCCGACAAACAATCAATCAGACTTAGGAATGATAATTGGTACTTCGAGTCGGCAGGAGAGATTTGCTCAGATGCTGTTGTCAACAAATAGTCAGTACACTTATCGTAAGTGCCTTTGACATTATACCATAACTCTTGAAGTGAAGTTTGAAATAAAATATGTGATATTTATCTAAATGTGAATCGACTTAGATCAATCGACTTCAAACAAATATCAATAGGTCATCCGTTGGGTTATGTCTGTACTTCTAGAAAACGCAACTACGTAATTCTATGCTCAATTTTGTACGTTGTGCAAAATTTGATGTCAATCTGACTAACATGAGGAGTTTAATGTCTAATTTACTTAAAATCGGCCGAAAATATATATGGAAGTTATATCCAAATATGAACCGATTTCAACGAAACTCGTCACAGGATAGGTTATCGAAGGATATATAGGGACTTTGGTGAACCATTTTCATGAAATCGGGCGAAACTATATATAGGAGCTATATCTAAATCCGGACCGATTATCGCGAAACTTGGCAGACATCATTGTAGGCTCAATTTAGTACGTTATGCCAAATTTCATGCAAATTGAAAGATATGTGTGGACTTTGATGCACCATTTACATTAAATCTGACGAAAATATATATGGGAGCTACATCTAAATCTGGAACGATTTTCACGAAACATGACAGACATCACTCTAGGCTCAATTCTGTACGTTATGCCAAATTTCGTGCAAATCGAAAGATATATAGGGACTTTGGTGCACCATTAACATGAAATCGGACGAAACTATATATGGGAGCTATATCTAAATGTTGACCGATTTTCACGAAACTTGGCAGACATCATTCTAGGCTCAATTCAATACGTTAAGCCAAATTTCGTGCAAATCGAATGATATATAGGGACTTTGGTGCACCATTTACATGAAATCGGACGAAACTATGTATGGGAGCTATATCTAAATCTGGACCGATTTTCTCGAAACTTGGCAGACATCATTCTAGACTCAATTCAGTACGTTATGCCAAATTTCGTGCAAATCGAAAGATATATAGCGAGTTTGGTGCACCATTTACATGAAATCTGACGGAACTATATATGGGAGCTATATCTAAATCTGGACCGATTTTCACGAAACTTGGCACACATCATTCTAGTTCTAAATGATAAGGCTGTACCAAATTTCGTGCAAATCGAATGATATATAGGGAGTTTGGTGCACCATTTACATGAAATCGGACGGAACTATATATGGGAGCTATATCTAAAACTGGACCGATTTTCTCGAAACTTGGCAGACATCATTCTAGGCTCAATTCAGTACGTTATGTCAAATTTCGTGCAAATCGAAAGCTATAGCGAGTTTGGTGCACTATTTACATGAAATCGGACGGAACTATATATGGGAGCTATATCTAAATCTGGACCGATTTTCACGAAACTTGGCACACATCATTCTAGACCTAAATGATTAGGCTGTACCCAATTTCGTGCAAATCGAAAGATATATAGCGAGTTTGGTGCACCATTTACATGAAATCGAACGGAACTATATATGGGAGCTATATCTAAATCTGGACCGATTTTCACGAAACTTGGCACACATCATTCTAGACCTAAAAGATTAGGCTGTACCAAATTTCATGCAAATCGAAAGATATATAGGGATCGTTTACATTAAATCGGTTAAATATATATATGGGAGCTATATCTAAATCTGAACCGATTTTTCCCAATTTCAATAGGGTTCGTCCTTGGGCCAAATAAGTGATCTGTGCCAAATTTCATTCAAATCGGATCATAAATGCGACCTGTACTTTGTTTACAATTTAACATCTACAGACGGACAGACGGAGGGACGGACATGCATAAATCGACGCAGAAAGTGATTCTATGCATATTCTCAAAAGGAACCATGTGTCTATCTCGTTTCCTTTTGCCTGTTACAAACATATGCACAAAGGCATAATACCCTGTACTACAGAGTGGTGAAGGGTATAATGAATTAATCTTTAAATAAGACCATTTTAGTATGTTTTTTGCAAACCGTTGTTTTAAGGGCTTTTAGTACACATTAACATAGATATAAACAATTTTGAATTTGTGCATTCTGCAAGTTGTTTGATATACTGCTTCTTAAGTTGATGTAAAGATGCCCAGCAACTGAAAATATTAAAAAGAACTACTGTGGCAAGGTTTTGATCTTATATGAGTTGACTTTGCAACCATTTTAATTTAATTTCAAAACTTGTATACCTTCGGAGTATCTTCACTACTACTACATGAGCAGATTCCACTTCATTGAAAACCTAAATATTTTCTGCATACACCTTTGCAAATTTTTTTTGCAAATACGTATTCCCCTAAAAACTTTACTTGAGGCATAAATTTTAGTCATTATTTTCTTTTGAAATATCTGTGAAATTGAATAGACGATGGAAGTTTTTGATCTTTCAATATTTTCGATAGGAATCATGTTTAGAATTTCGAAACTGTCTGTTATATAAATCAGTTTTAAAATGAGTAACTTCCTGTTATACACACATTAAAATAGGGTCCCCTTGTAGTTGTTGTATTATCGGTGGCAATTAATACGACGGATGGATCAATTTTGGTTGTGCTTTTAGTATTGCAATTTTTAATTCTGTACTTATATTTACTTAGAAATGTTATTTCCCGTTTTCCCGGGAAATAGTGTCGGGAATTCCCGGGAATATCGATTCCCCGGGACGGGAATTCCCGATCAAAAACCCTAGCGACAACACAAAAAACGAGAAAAGAAGTTGTTTTAAGAAGTTGTTTTAATTGAGGATATGACACTTTGAGGATATGACACTCTGCATTCGTAAACAACTTCATATCATAGGGCTCGAAAAGGTTTTTTCCCGAGAAAAGCAGCCATGACTAGAATACGTGGGCGCTTTTTCTCTTGGGTACATGCCATAAATCGATGAATAACCATCGAATTACACTTCTGATAGCGTGAAAAAATTCTGACAAATATTCAAACAATTTGGCAAGAAAACAGCAATGTAATTGCTTGTTGTTTATTCCATGTCAGCGATAGAGATAGGGAGCTTTGGAAAGGGTGCAATTTTCGAAAGAAAAAACCCGATCTAGCAACGAAAATCTAGGTAAGCGTGAATTACGAAAATTATATGCATTTTGACCAGACGCAACATTCTCCTCTCACAGGACAGGAACGACGGCGGAGGATGCTTAAAAGTCGGAGTAGTGTCCTGTGGCGAGATTCATCCTCAGCAAAATCCAACGCAGTCCTAAAGACTTGGACTGAGGACGAAGGCAAAGGATCAGTCAGAATCCAACCGAATATCGTATTTTGGGCTAGAAGGGACACCAAAACATTCGTTGCGTCCCTTCCTTCAAGATCTGTGGTTACAAATGTGCCCCTAAAAACAAATCGACAGGTTTACATTTGAAGAAGTGGGCATCGGCTACAGTAAGATTGGATAACTTAGAATTAAGGTTCACTGCAAGAAGATTTCCAGATATTTTTGGAAGAACAAAAGCAATTTCATCAACAAATAAAGAAGAATCTAAGCTAGAACCGATGCTAATTGAACAATTTTTGGAAGTGATATAAGTTGAACTATAAACTCCAGAAACGCTGGCAGAGATTGACTGAGTGGGCAATTTGAGACGTTTTTGCAAATGTTTAGACATGAACGAAGCCTCTGCACCAGTGTCGATAAGCGCCCGAACTAGATATGAAACTCCGGAATGAACGATGTTGATCATAGCAGTACCCATAATGACATATCGATTTTGGGAGGTATGAAACACCTGACTACTTGAAGAGTTGGATCTGAAGTAGTTTGGGGTGCACTAATATGAACGACAACAGGAGTTACCGGAGAAGATTTCTGCGACTTAAGACTCCGACAAACAATCAATCAGACTTAGGATTAATGATTGGTACTTCGAGTCGGCAGAAGAGATTTGCTCAGATGCTGTTGTCAACAAAGAGGCAATACACTTATCGTAAGTGCCTTTGACATTATACCATAACTCTTGAAGTTCCGAGCTTCGGGTTGAAAATCGTATGACTTTTTAAATTTGACCACATTATCCGATCGATATCGAAGCAAAAAAGTTAAAAAAAGCAAAAAAGTTAAAGCAATTGTTGGGCGACCAGTACGTGATGTAGCGAAACAATTAGAAACGTTAATGTTTTTCTCCTTAAAAAAATAGAATAGCGAAAAGATCAAATTAACAACAACTTCGTATCTTGTTGGTGATTGATCCGGCTTGAATGGATCAAAATATTGGCGTGATACGATGAAGGGTGAAAACCAAAAAGAAATTAAACAATTCTGTAATAGAATCTTTACCTTAATGCGTGTGTGTTTGATCAACAGCGAATGCAATTGAGTCGCAGTGAGCAAATATAGCGTAAACAAAGTCTCTGCATCCGAACTGAGCGAATGTGACTTCTAGGAGTGAACGGATGCTCTCTCCTACAATCTGAAGCAGGCGAATGTGACTCCTAGAAGAAGTGCAGAGAAGATTCCCCCATTGACTCAAATGAGTAGCCAATTAATGTGAATAATAATTGGTATGCTACGGAAGGGGTGAACAACATATCGAACATATACATTTTCGTAAACAATGTATTGAATAAAAACACTGAGAGTAAAATTAGTTAATCCAATGATCGCTCCAGTTTCAGACTGCGAGCAATTTCTGTAACGGTGCTATGGAACCTGTCACCTGCCCGTTGGATGTACAATATGAATGTTAAACATATTTCTTCACATTGACGTTATTGTACTAAAATTATCACAGTAAATAGTCGTTTTATTCGAATAAAAATTTAGTATCTGAAGGAAAAGAGGCTGTACGTCAACTATAGATTTCGATCTAAGAGGCTGAACTACAGCATGCTCAAGTTGCGATAAGCTCAATTAATTTATGCCGAATTCTTCCTAACGTTGACTTTTCTGCCTGTTGCAACATTTCTATAAGTCTTCGTTACCTTCAAGTGTAATAAAATAGCGAGTTTTCTTCCCAAACGTAATATAACATTTCATGCTGATGATGTTGTGTTTGTAAATGAAGTTTCGCTGAGAACTCTGACCCTAGAACTCTCTGCTACGACAATTTCATTTGCATTCATCAATGAAAGTCTCCATGTGCCTAATCCAATATTGTTAGGATTTTTATCAGATATGACAAATGTTAAAGATCTGTGGTCGGCAAAAAACACGAATGTCCTGAATGCTATATAAATAATTCCGGAGAGTTTAGCCCAAACAATTACCAGACGTTCACGTTTGTTTGTTGCATTCTCTTCAGCCTCATTTAGAGTTCGCTTTGGGATAAAACAGCTCCGATAACGTACCAAGAAACGCCAGTTGTCAAATCTAAAGGTTTTTTCCAAATCATGATATTTGCCTCAGAAGTCAAAAAGATAATTACATCATGAACGTAGACGAGGCAACGCTTAGTTCTGTTAGAACATCATCAATGGCACGCTAAAAAATACTAGGTGCATTTGGGAAAGGACAAGATTGGTATTTGCCGTTCCTTATGGAAAAGCCATTTTTGCTCTGTTCTGCTCTGAGAGCTCTATATGGTGGAAGCCGGATTTAAGATCCAGAGTTGTAAAACAATTTGGCCCCACTTAAATTAGACAAAATTACAGTAATGTCTGGTATAGGATATTTGTCACTGAAGGTTTTGTCATTTAGTTTACGGAAGTCGATCATCAAACATGTTTGGGCAACCAAATTCGCCTACTCAATTTCTATCAAGCTCACATATTGGGTTGTTTTAAGGAGATCGTGATAGTAATAATACTGTTGCCTTATAAATTCTCTACATTATTATTGACAAAATCATTTATACCCAGTGGGTATGGGTAAGGACGTGAGTAAACCGGTTCCTCGTCAGAAGTTTTTATAGTAGCATTTACATTCGTATTATAGGCAAGTGATTCGTAAGAATCCGCAAATGCTTCAATATTTTTTTGTACCATATCATCAAATTCTCCATAAACAACTAACGAAACCGAAAAAGAGTTTAGTTCTATGTAACAACATCTTTACATTAATCATAGTGTATGGTCTGGGACCAATTTAGAATAACTCAAGTGACACACACTTTAAGTGTGAGCACTGTTTTCAAATTTGTTCTTATTTTCACGGATAATGTACATATGTCCTCACATACATATATACAAGCGAAACTGGTAGCCTATTAATTTTTGCTACCATCCATATTTGTTAGATGATTTCCAAAAAATTGGAAAACATACAAATCTTAAAAGCGATCGCGATAAAATGCGAAAACCAGGTCTCCCTCGGTATTATAAACATCAGCTAACCCCCACAGTGACAGTGAAAACATAAACACATAAACAAAAACACCAGTTACACAAAAAACATAATATAACATTGAATTAAATTAACATTTAGCAATACAAAATCTCAACATTGAAAACATTAAAACAAAAAGGTTATGGCACATACATTAAACACAAGTGAATATTACATACATTACACCAAACACAATATTGAAGTATAAATTGAATAACATAAACATGGAAGTCTCAATGAAACCAAAAACAAACAAAACAACATAAACCACCAACACTTATCTGTTCAAAAGAAAGAAATTAAGTGGTTTATTGGCTAAATAACAAAAAATTAAAACTATCAAAAGAATAGTGAAGTGTTGTGAAAGACAAAAAAGGAAGATTATCACAAAACACGTGAACATATAGTGAGAACATGTGGAATTGGAACACGATAGTTCACTGAACACATTGGACACATACAGTGCAAACACAAACACACATTGGACATATACAGTGCAAACACAAAGAGAACAAGTGATGAGTGATAATTTGGATAATTTTATTTAAAGCTTTTGTGAAAAAATATACAAAATAAATAAAACACAACACTTAGAATAAAAAAGCAAATAGCTAAAAAAATTGTACGAAATGGAATATGATATTGGGGAGATGACCATTCAAATGACCGTGCTTGGGATATTGTCCCAGGGACAAACAAAGAGAACTGATGAGGATTTGTGGCGAAATCTAAAACTATAGTCTTCTCTGCCTTTCCCAAAACTAATAAATGTGACCATAACCAACTTTAAAAATAAAAATATTGTTGTTTTTATTTTTTAAAACAACAAGAAAGGGATCAAGTTTGCTTACCTAAAACAGTAAACACACAAATCCCTACAAACAAATGCCACACTGAATCTAACACAATTGATTGTACACATTGAACACGAAGAAATTTAGACACATTACTACATGCAAACTTGAGAGGAACTTTTGTGGGAAAATTTGAGATTATTTGGAACATTTGTGGAAATTTTTGAGAATATTTGGAACCATTGTGAAAAAAATTGGTAATTTTCGAACTTACTTAGTGAGTTTCGAATTATTACTATTATTATTATTATTTTTTTTTTTTTTGGAAAATTGATTAAACTTTTTTTGCACCATATTGGAATTAAAGGGGACCCCCCATTCTCGGAGTCAAACATTTTTTTTTATTTAATTCGATTCTACACTAATTCAATAACGTCCCTACAAAATTTCAAGTGAAAATCTTAAGAACTCTTGAAAATATAGCCGATTTATTGTGTCAGCATCAAGTGCGGGCTAAAGGGCTTCTCAAACTTCAAACGCGTTTTTCTCTTTTGCGAATGGTGGGCACGATAACTCAAAAACTAATAATCCAATCGATTCCAATTTTTTACACGTTTCTCTGTGAATGTATAGCTATCGTGTGAACTAGGATAAAGCCAATCGGTGAAGATCTTCCTTATTTGTTAACTTGATTTTTGGTCAAAAATCGGGATTTTCAAAAATATTTTTTTAAATTTCCGCCATTTTGTTAATTTTAGAGCGAAGTCTATAATCCTAGTTCATACGAGAGCCAGACATGTACTCTTTCTAACACCGTTAGAATTTTTGAATTCCGATGTTGCAGTGAGGAGTTATCATGCCCGCCATCACAAAGGACTTTTCTTTAATTACAAAAAACAATAACAAAAAATTTTTGTAAATTATTTTCTACTCTCTTAAATCTTCAAATATATATGTGCAAAGTTAGAAACCTTAACACGCGTTGGTATTGATTTACCAGCCCATTGAAAATCTTGAAAAATTAGAATTGAGAATGGGTGGGGTTCCCTTAAGAAAATTCTTTTGGAATCCTTATTACATACAATTTATATACATCAAATACAAAGCGTATACAGAGAAATTATATCGCTATTTTTGTCGTCATTGTATTTACAGACACATACATAGTTTCAAGAGATACATACTATTTTATATTAATACATAATCGCCATATTACGATTTTTGAAGAGAATACAAATTCACATAAAATCCACTTCTTGAGTAAAATAATTGAGGGTCTTAAAAACTTATATTGATAACCTAAAATAATTTGTTAGAAAACTTGGATATTCAAGACTCCACACATTAATGACCATTTTTTACAATTGAACATTTTTTATACAATCTCTTGTGAAAAAATACTTATTTGCGCATGAAGAATATTTGTTAATTACAACAAATATGTGAACTAAAGCTTTTTGTCTTTGCTAAAAACTAAAATCCCCCTGAAACCGGAATTTTAAGCGATTTTAGGCATCGTTGAAAACGATGCACCCTTTGAAATTTTTGGATAAGTTCTTCGAAACTTTAACATTCTTGGAAAAAACTTATAATAATATATACCTACAATTTGAATTACAAACACCATTCAAGTTTCTGGACAACTTTGTGACTTTTTAACCTTTTTTGAAACTCATCACAAATTTTGGGTTGATCATCTATCATTGAAACTTTTGACGATTTTTTCGAAAAATTACCCCGTTTTGGATAAGATTTGCTACATTAATTTCCTGGTTACACAGCATACTATTGGGATTTGGAAAGAATTTCAAATTGGTTTGGACAATTTAAAACACTTTAGATAACCAGTGCATCGGATTTGGCATAAATCTCGTTTGGTGGACAGACAGAGTTGCTTGAAAAACGTTTTGGCGTTTTTTCTGCATTTGTTAAATCTTTTGAAATTTTATTTATCACGTATATATTCTGATAATGGAACTAACTTCGTTGGAGCTGCTGAAATCATTAAAAAGGATAGACTCATTTTTTTTTTAAATTACAAAATTCTGTCATGCAACACAATTGGAAATTTATTCCTCCTGGGATCACTAAACCAACAACCATTGTACTATCAGGCCAGTTCGCAGATTACAAAGATCCGGGTTTATATAGCGACAACAGCATTGCCAAGAAAGAAGCCGATCTGATAGATGAAATGAGAGAAAACCCCTAGCCATTCGCCGTGTCAAAGATATGAAACTGCTGAGCGTAGAATTCATTGTTGCAACTGTCCTGCTAAAAGCCACCTGGCACCGGACTGTCCGTCGATTTTTGGCTATTAAAAAATGCGATATCCTCCACCACACGCTTTTACACGGAACCGCCACAGTACATACCTGACATTCACCAGGGGCTTGGTATTAGTGTCTACAGCCATGGTACGAGTGTTGACGGACATATCGACACGTTCGCAACGATGCGGGCCTTAGTCTGTCAATCATCCATAATGAGAAGGATATATTATGCATATTTTCGCCGATTGGGTCTACGGTCGTTTTTAACGAAAGATAAATGCGCTTGTTACGAACTAGTCACCATATTGACCCTATAACGACTCAATCATAGACGACAAATTTGTGGCAAATAAGTTGGCAGATGTTGATGCCCGTGGCAATACGCCGATCGAATTGGAATTGGGTGGTGATACGTACTCCCCGATACGATGAGAGGGATAGATGTTCACGGGCGTGTACAAAAAAAGAGTATTGTACATACGTTAAACACGAGTGCATATTAGGATTGAATTACATATACGTTACACCAAAACACAACATTCAATTATAAATCAAACAACATAAACATTGAAGTCTCAATAAAACGATAAAAAACTACACAAACCATCAATACTTATCACTTCAAAAGGAAGAAATCCGTTTGTATAGTACAAAACCCATAGTAAATATGCTTATTTATCCAAGTATATCGATGCATTCAATCTTCGTTATATGTCGAGACCGGAAGAAAAAACTCAAAATTCTTCTTAAATCTGTTTGTATTTTGAATTAATTTTACTAAAAATGGTCGATTAACTAATGTTACTTCCTGGAGTCCGTTGAATGGCTTAATGTATTTTTTTTTTGATGTGCCGGGATCTAATAATAATGCCATTGTTTTCCCCGCAATCACCCAACCAAGGAAGCAGGGACCTTTGCCTAATAATCCTCACCTATCAACATCTCATCTTCTAGTTACCTCTCCTCGTCTGAAAACTCTTCATTATTTCTATGTCAATTTTCATTCTTGCAAATAGTTTCTTCTTTTTGAAGATTTTCATCAGAATATTTTCCAGAGACTAGATGACGTTTTTCAGCTCTTGGTGGTAGGCTTTTACCGTTTCTTTATTCGTCGGTTCCGTATAACACCTTATTTGAACTATCCGGTGTTGGTGTCACATGTAGGCATTGAGAATTTGAACGTTGGCTAAATTTTAAATCTGAGAAAGATGGATCGTGGACCCATTGGTTCTAATGTTATTGACCTAAACTTTCGAGGTCTATACGGTTGGTTTTTAGTATCCTTCGTCTCATTTCTCTTAGCGAAGCTATTTAAAAAGACATAGTTGATGATTAGCCCCAACTTATTTTCGAGAATAAAAGACCTCGTCTCCAGATTCACCCCAGTAGATTACCTAATTGCTATATTCCATATAAAAGCGAAGTTCTTCTACATCACTCTTATTTGCGCCCATGCTCCATCGGAAGACAAAGATGAACAGACCAAAGACATATTTTACGAGCGTCTAAATACAGCATGTGAGGTCTATACGGTTGGGTTTTAGTATCCTTCGTCTCATTTCTCGTAGCGAAGCTATTTAAAAAGACATAGTTGATGATTAGCTCCAACTTCTTTTCGAGAATAACAGACCTCGTCTCCAGATTCACCCCAGTAGATTACCAAATTGCTATATTCCATATAAAAGCGAAGTTCTCCTACATCACTCCATCCATCCATCGGAAGACAAAGATGAACAGACCAAAGACATATTTTACGAGCGTCTAGAAACAGCATGTGACCGCTAGCCTGACCATGAAATTTTAATGCAAAAAATCGGAACATTTTTGAGCTTCAGGCTCCATGAAGAAACATCCGACAACGAAATGAGGTTGATTGACTTCGCGACAGCAAAAAATATGGTAGTCAACAGGACTAGATTCAAGCATCTTGATATGGATTTATCCTAATCAAGCAATTGATCATTGTAAATTTGATCATGTTTTGATAGACGGAAGGCACTCATCCAGTGTTTTAGACATTCGATCATCTAGCCAAGATGAGGGCAGTATAGATTGATTGCTATTCTGACATCGTCTTGGCTGAAGAATAACAAAGGAGCAGGTGCGATGGATTCCAGCCGACCTATTCAAGATGGATGCTGGTCACATCGCTGTACCATATGTTCTTGAACATCGACATAGTCAGAAGCATCGAGCGGCATTCAATACGTTGGTAAGGCCATGCTGTGAGAATGAATGAAGGTGACCCAGCTCAGAAGACATATGATTGTTCAGCAGAAGAGGAAGGCCACGAAATAGAAGCAAAGATCAAGTGGAAGATAACATTGCCGAAAATGGTCTTTCAAATTGGAAGAACTGTGCAAAAGACCGACGTACCTGCAAATCTTTGTTATGATCGTCTTATGAAACAAATGTTCTGTCACAAGCTAACTGTTCACTTTTATTTTAAGGTAATTTCACTTTTGAATTTTAAATTAATTTATTTATAATTTTTTTAAAATGTTTTTATTTTTTATTTATTTAGGGATTCCTGGACGGCGAGAAGAAATCAGACGCGTATCGTTGGGGGTATAATTCACAACAACGACTTTATTATTATTCTTTTCCATTATCCTATACTTCTACATCTAACATAATTGTAATTATACATACTATTGAACTACTAATTTATACAACTATGAAATTCATATTGTGTTTACATTATTATTAATTCATGTTATTAATTAATTAAAATTCAAAAATAAATAAAATAAAAAATCAAAAAAAAAAAAAAAAATAAATAAATAAATTGAAATAACAATTACAATAAAAAAATTAGATTTTAATCAATAAAACTGCTCCAACATTCTGCCCCCATTGAATGGCTGCAGGACTTCAACACATCGGGATTGGAGCGAGCTTTCTTATTGGCCTCTTAAATGTGCCCGTCCTTGTTTTGACTTCCGACACCCTGACTTTTCCTTCTTGGTCCTCGGTGACGTTGACGATTCGGCCGGTTACCCACTCTTGAGGCGTCAGATTGTCCTCGTGCACGAGGACTAGTTGACCGACCTCTATGTTGGGCTGGGGATTGTGCCACTTGGCCTTGTCCTGTAGTCCTAGGACGTATTCCCTCGACCAAGCCCGCCAGAACTTGAGAGCGGAGAGCATCTGCCAACGCTTGCAGTACCTCTCCTTGTTGTCGCTGTCTTCTCCGACGAATTTTAGCGCCAGCGAAGGCAGACCCGCACCGATTAGTAGGTGCCCGGGTGTCAGAGCTTCTCCGTCATTGGGGTCTGAAGACAGCGGTGCTATGGGGCGACTGTTTAGCACCGCCTCTACTTCTACGAGCACTGTGACCATCTCTTCTGGTGTCAGCAGCACTTTGCCGACAGCTCTTAGAAGCAGAAACTTCGCCTGTTTTACGCAGCTTCCCACATCCCTCCGAAATAATTTTGAACTGCACGTTCTGCTGGCTCCCACAAAATTCATCGCGTTGTCGCAGTAGATCCTCTTGGGGAGCCCACGCCTCGCGGCAAACCTTTTAAGAGAAAGAATAAAAGCATCAGAAGACAAATCAAATACTAATTCTAAGTGAACCGCTTTGGACGTCAAGCAAACGAAGACGGCTATTTACATTTTGGTAAGTGGTCTTCCGCGTATTTTTAAAGTAATATTTACGGGACCACAGAAGTTTACGCCTATAGTAAAGTAAAGCTCTCACTCTATCAGTGGGAATATTGCCCATTATTTGGGTCATCAGCTTTGGCTTGTAGCGAAAACAATGGATACAATTCCGAATGTTTAATTAAGAATTATTTTCCAATATTTAAAATTATCTTCAAATTTCCTACCGTTGCACATCAATAGCAAAAATACAACTTTGTGTTTTCGCACAAAGTGACTGATGTCAAATTCTAACTAGTAAACAAAGAAGAGCGCCACTTTGCAACAACAAGCGATCACTTGTTTTTGGATATTCGTCCACATCACATCTTGTTGGTGTCCTCAACAACAACAAAGAAGAAGAACTAATTGTTTTTTTTTCATTTTTTCAAAGGCGTTCTGACTCCGTCATCATCACATCAACGAGAAGATATCAACTATCCAATCATCATCCCTCCTCCATTACTAAATTACACATAAGATTGTTTAAGGTGAGTACCGTCAATATTAGTGAGCATACGCGAGTGTTTTTTTTTGTGTACAAAATATAAACAAGTGATATTCCAAAAACATACAGACGTCCGTCTTACAACACCGTCACGCGTTGTTGTTGTTATTCTCTTCAAGAATAACTTCAGTGCATATTCTCATTTAGCGAGAATACGGCAAAAAATAAAAAAATAAGCGAAACAAAAAAATGCAGTGAACCTCTCAGTGATAGTAGTTGGTGTAATAATTTCGTTTAAAATAATATTCCTTTTGTTGTTAGTGTTTTTATCCAAATTCCAACAGTCCAAAGTTTAAAAAGAATAGAGAAAAGAAGGAATAAAAACACTAACAAATTTCCTAGTCACCAACTGTTAAGTGGTTGTAACAACAACTATCACTGCTTGGCTGTTTATCGTTGAACGATTATTCACACACACGCACGCACATTTATATCGTAATTTCGAGGGCCGGTTAGTAAGTCAACATACGAAGGCCGGTGAAAAAGTTTGGTAAATTAAAATAAAAATTTTTATTGAATTTTTTCGCGATTTTTAAAAAAACTGAAACATTTCGAAAACGAATTTGTAAGGTCGACCTCCGGTGCACCCTACATTTAACTAAAAATTCAGTTTTCATATTTTTTTATTTATTTACCTATTACAATATTAAATTTGAATAACAATTTTTTGAAATTAATATTTTTCTGGTAAATGTTGTTGTTGTTGGACCTTGAAGTGCATTTTACAGTCCATGCACCGTACATTCGCTCAACATTTTTGATTAATTTGAATTTTCTTTATTTTCTTTGAAATATTTTTGGCAATTTATTTCTAAATTGTTGGGTTCCTCCGGAATAAAGTACAAAGTGTATTATTCGATACACTTAATAAAATTTAGTACACAGACAAAAATTTTGTGATTTTTTCATACACTGTGAAAAAATACGGTTGATTATTTTTTGCAGATTTTTTGAGTTTTTATTGTATTTTACAATACAATAAGATAGCAATTTGGTATTTTTTATAAGATCTCAACAATATTTCGAATTTTTGAAAACATTTTCGTATTTTCTCATTGGTTTTATTCTAAACTTTTTGTTTGGAAGTTGAGATTTAGTATTCTAATATAGAATTTCGTGAAGTTTATGACTTTGTTCAAGTTTTATTCAAGTTTCCTCAATTTTTGATATTTTCTATAGTTTAAAGTTGAGAGTTTCATAAATAATTTTCTTACAATGTCGCTTACTCCACAAGATCTCTTCATTCGAGCTGCTGATGCTCTAATCAAATTCGACGCTAATCTTACTTCTCTCCGAGATGAAGATTTTGACATTTACGCACTTGAAATTCAGGCTGCTGAAGTTAAAGAAATGTGGTCCAAAGCGAAAGAAATGTTTGATAAATGCCTTACTCATTTGCAAACTCGTGACGAGGGTGATGCAGATGACTACACATCAGCAGAAATGAAAAACCAGGCTGTTCTTAGAGCCTATATTCATAGCCTTGCCTTGATTAGAAGAAAGATAGATGAAATACGTCCTCAACCGAAGACATCTACTGTTCCTAATGTGCCAAATATAGTGTGGTGAAGCTAGAGATATAGTTTCAAAGTTCCCATTGACCCATAAAAGTTTCAATTTAGCATGGAAGGCTCTTAAGGAAACCTATGATAATGTTCGTATACTTGTCAATAACCAATTAAAGTTGTTATTTGATATTCCAGTGATTGATAATGAAACAAGTTCAGGATTGAAAAATATTCAAAGAGCAATAAATGGGTGTATTGCTGCTATGGCGATCTATGAGGTTTCTACGAGCGATTGGGATCCCATACTTGTATTTATTTGTATACAAAGGTTGCCTAAAATTACAGTCACGTTATGGGAAAAATAAGTCGGCATTGTCATCTTGGAAAGATTTAGATTGCTTTCTTTCAGAGAGAATTCAGACACTTACGTGTCTAAAAGATATTCGTGGTATTGACTCCTCTACAAAGGTTGAAAAGAAGGTTCGGTCCCATTTCTCCAAATCGGTCCCTTCCAATCCAGGACGTACTTCTACGGGCAATTTCTGTGTGTTATGTCCTAACGTAATACATCCATTGCGTTTTTGTCCAGATTTTTTAAAATTAGCAGTTGAGGGTCGTTATTCTGTTCTTCGACGATACAATTGTTGCTTGAATTGTTTAGCTGTCGGTCATGAAGTAAGAAATTGTGTAAGCAAGCATAGTTGTGGGAAGTGTAATAAGCGGCATCACACGCTTCTTCATCGTGAAATTTCCAGTCCTTCCAGACCAGTGACTCCGTCACAACCTCTTTCACATTTAGCTTCAGCCCCACATTCATCTCCCACTTCAAGTTCAAATAATCCAACAACTTCGCCTGTTTTAACTTCTGGTGCTACCAGTAGGCAGGTATTCCATGTTTCCCAAAATAGGAGTGTCTTATTAGGAACAGCTATCGTTCACATTATACACGATGGTGTCACATATCCTGTTCGTGCCTTTATTTACCCTGCGTCTGAAGCTTCCTTCATCACAGAAAAACTACAGCGTCAAATAGGCATAGCAACTCAGTCCAGAATAGCTACGATTTCAGGTGTAAATCAGACTGTTTCCACTACTTCTAGGAAGATGTGTTCTATTACCATTGGTTCCCCAATCGACAAATCGCTGTCCTCAACGGCGTTTGTTGTTCCAAGTATTTCAGGAAATTTGCCTTCGTTTTCTGTAACTTCCGAATTTGCTTCTCGGATGCCAAATATTCGTTTGGCAGATACGCAGTTATTCGACTGCAGACCTGTAGATTATTGATAGGTGCAGATCTTTATCCAAAGTATAATATTCCCAGGCACTCATATCAATATATCAGGTACATTAGATGCACAGGATACGATTTTCGGGTGGATTATTACAGGCCCAGTTCCTAGTTCTCATGTCAGGTATATTCTACAACTATTTCGGGGCACAGTTTACGAAGCAAGGCACAAATCCACCTCTACATCAAAATATTATTGGCGACAATTTCAGCGTAAAAAAGCTCCAACTCTTAAGAAACATTTTTAAGTATGACACGATTGTTCTTTCCATTATTTCTGCTCGTTTTTCTGAGAGGAAACATTCATAGTTTGTTTTGCTCCACAAATTACCAAATGATACTGCTTTTCCTTCTTCTCATGTGCATTATTAACTACAGTCCACATTCGCACAAGGTACAGAATCCAAGTCACTTTAGGTCGGATCTCCTATTCTTGTTTTCCAGAGCCATTAATAAATGAATCTCCTATGCATATTGTTAATCGGTCTAGAAAAATGAAAGCGTCAACTCAACAATTCTACTTTCGCTGGATATGAGTTTGTAAAAGGTTTCTTTCTATATAATCGTTATAAGGAAATTTCCGAGACGCGATATACAGGCGGAGGATTCAGTGGTAATTCGTAATAAACAAACTTCCACTTCGTGGAATTTAGGTCGGTACGTTTATCCGAGCGTCGAGACTATGTACATATGGTGTTGTAAGAAGACATGTTATCTTCCGACCAACGAAACGTTGTTTATTATTATCGCAGCATCTTTTCATCTTTTTCGCAGAATGGAAAACATGAGCAAGATTGCCGCTACCCTTCCTAACAGGGAATTTGACACACAAATGGCTCCGGCTAACATTATTAATAATTATCAATATTCAAAAAATGAGGTCGAATCAATGGAGGC